>NC_034595.1:106342421-106377049 GCF_900095145.1 Mus pahari | reverse complement strand
ACACTTATTTTGTGTGTGTGTGTGTGTGTGTGTGTGTGTGTGTGTGTGTGTGAGAGAGAGAGAGAGAGAGAGAGAGAGAGAGAGAGAGAGAAACCAAGAGTCAAGAGTGAGTCAACCAGGAGCCAAAAGCAGAAGACAAAGAAAACACATGGCCAAGATGTCAGGTTTGTATAGGAATGAAAAGCTGGGGGGAGGGAAGTGAAGGCCAGTTCGTGGCCTGGAGAGGGTTAGGGCAGGGGACAGGGTGAGAAGAATTGAGAGGAGCCACAGGTACTGAGTGAGCCTTGTCCTGAGTTTCTTTGGGACCTGACATTCCAGACTTTTTGTTGATGATAAGCAGCAATGTAATGCCTTCTGTAACTTCTTAGCAGAAATTGGGGATTGTTATTGGGGGGTGAGGGGCAGGAAGGCTGTAATGTTGGTCAAAGCCAGGAAAAGAAAAGGAGTGAAAACTGGGGGATGTCTGGTCTCATGATGCCCAGGATCTGCAGAACCACCTGGGGCTAATGAAGCACAGGCTGCTTTGAGGCAGTCTGGGATGCAGGGACTCAGGTTAATCAGGAATTCTGTCAGAAGCACTGGGGATGGTACCTGGCACTCAGTCCTGGAGCAGTTTGCAATCTTCAGTTGATTTGAAATTTTCCTGGATAGATATAGACTAGGGACAGAAGGCAAAGTTAAGGAATTTAGGGGACATTTTTTAAAGATTTATTTATTATATGTAAAAACATATTATGTAAAGACACGTAGCTGTCTTCAGACACACCAGAAGAGGGCATCAGATCTCATTACAGCTTCTTGCTCCAGCACCGCTTGCAGATATATTTATTATATGTAAGTACACTAGCTGTCTTCAGACACATCAGAAGAAGGCATTAGATCTTATTATGGATGATTGTGAGCCATCATGTAGTTGCTAGGATTTGAACTCAGGACCTCTGGAAGAGCAGTCAGTGCTTTTAACCGCTGAGCCATCTCTCCAGCCCTAGGGGGGAAAAATCTTTATCTTGGGTGTTCACTCGAAACTTCCAGGACCATGGTCCTGGTAGTATTTGGGGGAGGGAAAGTGTTGTGATCATAAAAAGAGAAAGAGCTATAAGAATATGTTCTGGCGGGTGTGGGAGAAGGGGGTGCCTCAGTGGGCCCATGCCAAGGCATCCCTTCCTCCTGAGAGACCAGACACAAGACAACGGTATAGTATATAGAATAGAGTTTATTTAGGGCATGGTGGAGTCCTCTGTGACCCTTGTCTTCTTTGGAGACCTTATTTTATGTATATGTAATTGGATCCCATTATAGATGGCTGTGAGCCATGTGGTTGTTGGGACTTGAACTCAGGACCTCTGGCAGAGCGGTCAGTGCTCTTAACCACTAAGCCATCTCTCCACCTCCTCACTGAACGTTTTAAATGTCATATTCAGCAGATTTCTGAAAAGTGTGAGGACCATTGTGTATTAAGCATACCTGATTTAAACAAACTTTAATTGTTTTAGTTATTTGCTTTAGGCTTAGTCTTAAAAACACATATAAGAGATTAAATAAAGCCTGTTACTACTGTAAATATGTTTGTATTTAGCTTGACTGTGAGCATAGTTCTGAATACATTAAAGAACTTGATCATTTATTGGGTGACTGAACATTAACTTGCATATCTCAATTATTTTAAATAGTTTACAATAAGTTAGTAGCTTTTATAACAGTCTTTTACTGTTCATACCTGTTAAACCTGTCTGAAAATTTTGAATCCTATTTACTTAAAGATTCTTTCACATCAATATAAAACTTTAAACCTCAGATGCAGTCCATAGAGATACTGGAGACCATACTCTCCTGATCCTTTCATAGTGCAGGGATACAGAACATCACAGTTTCTTACATGTCTGAGTTTATCCAAATAGCTAAAGCTTATTAAAGTTAGGAAAGACAGAGAAACCAGACATCAGTTACTGTTAACCTCAGTAGACCTTAGGAACCATGAATATTATTTATCAAAGGTATATTGTTCTTTATTTAGATTTTCCAGAAGCCTGGTGTTAAACAGTTAGAAAAGACATAAGTTGTTAGAGGCAAATCTCTAAGTCAGTTTGTGTTAATTTGAGTAGACTTTTATAGCCTTAGGAATTTGTCATACAGAAATCCATACTAATGCAAAATATTTTGGAAGCCTGCTATTGTCTCCTCTGTCTAAAAGTAAGATAAAACAAATAAGCAGAGGGCTCAGGAGGACTAAGGAGTTTTATGATGGTGCATTCAGGTTTATACCACGTGGACATTTTAAATCAAGATGGTGCTAAAGTCCCATTGCATGGACTCTTTTAACTTTAATAAAGATGCAGGTTGTTACCATATGAGAGAATACGGAAACCGAGTGTGCCAATTTCTGGTCATTTATTGAACCAAGCCATTTGAAGTAAGACTTTGAAGAGTCCAAGGAAATTGAGTCTGAGTCTGAATAGGAAAAGAGAAGGGGTTTCGGTACTAAATCTGTCGGGGGAAGAGTTCCGATAAGTTCCCAGAGAACAGGGTCACTGTGAGGAACAAGAGTCAGGAACTCCGCCCCAGGGATTCTCTTTATCTTAGAGGCTTGGGAGAGCATAGAGATGAGACAGAGCGGGCAACTCTCTTATAAGCATCACCTGTCAACAAAAAAAGCCATCGACCAATGAGCTGAGGCAGGAAATAGGAGGCGGGGCACTGGCTGGGAAAGAGGATTCTGGGAAATAGTGAGAAAATAAAAGGAGACTCAGGGAGAGAAGAGGGAAAGATTTCAGCAAGAGAAGCGAAGGAGGAAGGGTGCCAGGACATAGACATAGAATAATTTGAACCGGTTAAATAAATTACGAGCTAGTCAGGGAATGAGCCAAAGCCTGTGACCAAGGTGCTTACTAATAATTGGTCTTGGGGTTGTTATTCCGGGAACAGAGAGACTGGGGAGGAAAAAACTGATTTATTTGGGTTGGAGAGATGGCTCAGTGGTTAAGAGCTCTGACTCTCTTCCAGAGGTTCTGTGTTCAATTCCCAGCAACCACATGGTGACTCACAACCATTTTTAATGGGATTCAATGCCCTCTTCTGCTGTGTCTGAAAACAGCTACACTGTACTCATAAATAAAATAAATCTTTTTTTAAAAGCTGATTTATTTATTTTTGCAGAGAGGCGAGGAAAGGGTTCCAGTATAGATTCAGACATAGAGAGACTAAGGAACTTAGTAGACAGTTCCTAGGGGAGAAAGGAAGAGAACAGCGTTGCAAAGTATAGGCCCATCAGGGCATAAGAAAAGATAGAGCAGGTAGCTCCAAAGGGGAGGAGGCAAGGAAATCGTCATAGATAAGACCTCTCATTGAGATGGGATTCTGAGATCATAGAGGCTCAGAAGAGTAGAGAGAAACCATGGGTCTCCTAGGGGAATCCAGGAAGCTCCAGGAAGGAGCTGAGGATGGTGGAAGCAGAGGGGGCTCGTGTCACAGTGACAGGATCTCAATCCGGGGCATCCCCAAGTGGACTGAGGGAACTGTCAGAGAGAAATGTCCCCAAGTGTGGAGGATAGCTGTCCCTTTTGTAGTAACAGCAGACAAAGCAGGCATCTCTGGGGTGACACTTACCCAGTAGAGGAGGAGAGGGTGGTTAGAGCAGGGTAGAGAGAAACAACTGAAGGGGACCTGACAGGCTGGCCTTTGGGAAAAGGGAGGATTCCAGCAGACGCCGAGGAGGAATAAGTGTCTTAGTAGAGAGATGCCCACACGGTAGGCACCCCAGAGGAGGGTGGAGTTGGCTCTGGGATCCAGAGAGAGAGAGAGAGAGAGAGAGAGAAGAGAGAGAGAGAGAGGAGAGAGAGAGAGAGAGAGAGAGAGAGAGAGAGAGAGAGAGAGAGAGAGAGAGAGAGAGAGAGAGAGAGGACACTTATTGAGTAGTCAAGGAGAGACAGAAGCTGATGAAGGTTCAGACCCTAGAATTTGGAGTTGACTATGGTAGGTGGCAGAAGCCAGCAGAGACAAATGATCCAAGCGTATCTTAGAAGAGTTGATTAGGAGAGGTCAAACCCTAGGAAGGAGGCTCCTGTGTGCTCCTCCAGTGTTCTGAGCACCAGGTGAACAAGAGGATGTTGAGGCAAGGACTCAGTTTGTCTGGGAATCTGTGGAAGATGGACTGAGCGGGTGGTTGTGACAGCTCGACTTATCAATATGAACACCTACAGTTACCCCAGTGAGCGACTGTTTGCGTTTTGTTGGCCTGTAGCATGTGCGACTGTTTGCGTTTTGTTGGCCTGTAGCACGTCTGTGGGGATCCTCATAATTAACTGATGTAGGAGGACCCACAACACTGTGAGTGACACCATTTAGTAGTTAGGAGAAAATGAGTTAAGTGCAAAGGAGCAAGTGAGCATGTGTGTGTTCCTCCTTCTGCTCTTTTTTCTTTTCTTTCCTTTCTTTTTTTGTTTTTGTTTTTGTTTTTCAAGACAGGGTTTTTCTGTATAGCCCTGGCTGTCCTGGAACTCACTTTGTAGACCAGGCTAGCTTTGAACTCAGAAATCCGCCTGCCTCTGCCTCCCACTTTTCTTTTTTTAAAAAGATTTATTTACTTATTATATGTAAGTATACTGTAGCTGTCTTCAACTACACCAGAAGAGGGCATCAGATCTCATTACAGATGGTTGCGAGCCACCATGTGGTTGCTGAGATTTGAACTCAGGACCTCTGGAAGGGCAATCAGTGCTCTTAACCCCTGAACCATCTCTCCAGCTCCCTTCTTCTGCTCTTGACAGGTGGTGTGATAGGAGCTATCTCAAGCCTCTGCTGCTGGCCTCCCCACAGTGATGGACTGAAACCTGGAACTGTGTGCTAAATAAACCTCTTTCTTCATTAAATTGCTTTTGCTCAGGATATTACATTTTAACGACAGATGAAGCTAGGACACTGGGTCTTTGAAAGCACCAGGGCTGAGGAGTACTGGGCTCTTCCTGTTGTATACCAATTCTCCCAAACCTCTGGGACCCATATTGCTGTATTCAGAAACCAAACAGCAGGATCTACAGTAGGGGATGTCTCCAGGTTCCTGGAACACACTGTTCCTGAGCATTTCTGGCTTTTTTTTTTTTTTTGAGACAGGGTTTCTCTGTGTAGCCCTGGCTGTCCTGGAATTCACTTTGTAGTCCAGGCTGTCCTCGAACTCTGAAATCTGCCTGCCTCTGCCTCCCAAGTGCTGGGATTAAAGGTGTGCGCCACCACACCCGGCTTGCATTTCTGGCTCTTGAGAGTTTGGTCTCTTCCTCTGTGTGACCTTCTGGATTAGAGAGACATTTTACACACACACACACACACACACACACACACACACACACACACACACACACCTGTTTCCTGTACACATAAATGCTGGGTAAGAACAGTGACTGAATTTTAAAAAGTGGGTCACATGATTATGGAGGCTGGAGGGCCAGGGAAGATCTGATGCTGTATTCCTGGACTTCATCTGCAGGCAGATAGAACTGCACCCCTTCTTGCCCTCCCCCCCTTGGTCTTTTCTCTCAAGGCCTTCAGCTGAATGGACCAGGCCCATCTGTACGTTGCCAGTTATCTGCTTTTCCCAAATCCTACCCATCCAAATGTTAATCTTATCTAAAAAGTATCTTTCCATGTTCCTTACAGAATTATTCACAAAAGCAAAGAGGCAGAAACATTCTGAAGGTCTGCTGATATATGAAGAGCCTAATGTGGTCTCTGCATATATAGTGGATGCTGTTAACCTATAGAAAGAAGTTCTGTTTTGAGGACAATATGCCATTGAGGGGCAACAAGGTGACCCAATGGGTAACTCATGACCAGTTCTTGCAACATGATTTTGATCCCTGGAACCTGCATAATGGAAGGAGAGAACTGACCCTCTGCAAGTTGTCTTCTGGCTTCCACATGTGCACTGTGGCACACATGTGAACACACACACACACCCTGAGAAGATCGGTCAGACGCTGTTCTAGGTTGTCCTTTCTTCTTCAAAGACCAGAAGATATAAAATGATGGAAAATGAAGATTTATTGTTCTCTCACCTGGATGCGTAAGGCACATAGAAGTCAGCAGCATGAAAAGGAGAAAGAAGATGAAGATTTGACTGTTAAATCATGAAGTCATCAAGATTTCAGGACTTCAGCTGGGCATGGTGGCACACGCCTTTAATCCCAGCACTTGGGAGGCAGAGGCAGGTGGATTTCTAAGTTCAAGACCAGCCTGGTCTACAGAGTGAGTTCCAGGACAGCCAGGGCTACACAGAGAAACCCTGTCTCAAAAAAAAAAAATTTCAGGGCTTCAGAGTTATAGTCTAGCTCCGTCAGTAGATAGTGGTCTGGGATGTAGGAAACCAAGTCTATTATTCACAGAGGACTGGGCTGTTGGAGGACAGTGAGTGCCACACATGCTTAGAGTCATCAGACAGGCATGGGACAGGTGGGCCAAGGTCATGAGTAATCTTGACAGCCAGCCAACTAGGGATGAGAGGCGCCTCTCAGTGCACAGCGTCTGAGATCTGCAAGCATAAACCTCTGAGTGCCACACTCTCTCCCCAGCAGGCAGGCCTTCTGCTTCTGCCTGGATGGGAGCAGGAAGGACCCCCTACTGTGGTGTTGGGGGCCAGCACCACTGCCTGGTGGTTTGCTACCCTCAGATAAGAGGAGCTGGTGCACATCTGAAAAAAGACAAATGTGTAAGTGGGCACAGAGTATTTGAGTGTTTCTGTGGCACCTTGCTACTTCCTAGGGAGCTGGCTTTGCTGTTCTGAGTGGATGGGAGGTCAGGTTTCCCAAGAAACCCCAGAATAGCCCCCAACTGCCTGGAGGCAACCTGCCAGCCTCACAGTGCTGGCTTGCCCCAGGTTCACCTGCCATGCCATGGGCTGTGCCCACGTTTCTGCTCTAAGCTGGGGACCTTCAGTCCCATCTGTGCATGGTAGCCAGGATCCTTAAGGCACTTGCTCAGCCCTTCTACCTTTATTTTTTTATTTTTTATTTTTTTTTAAAGATTTATTTATTTATTATATGTAAGTACACTGTAGCTGTCTTCAGACACTCCAGAAGAGGTCGCCAATCTTGTTACGGATGGTTATGAGCCACCATGTGGTTGCTGGGATTTGAACTCCGGACCTTTGGAAGAGCAGTCGGGTGCTCTTACCCACTGAGCCATCTCACCAGCCCCCCTTCTACCTTTATAGAGTGTTTGCCAAGTCTTGGCAGTGGGATTGGCGCTGAGTCTATATGTGGGTCCAGCCAGACAAAAGCAAACAGGAAACTAGCCAGTTGGGCTGGGTCTTTTACAAAAAGTTTCCCAAATGAGTGATCACAGCCTTTAATGAGGATCCCTGCAGCAGAACCTAGGTGCTTTTAATCTACCGGGCCATCTCCCCAGCCCTGAACTTAAAAATTTATCACATTTATATTTATTTGTTTATTATTTGTGTGTATATGTATATATGTGTATGTGTGTGTATGTGTGTGTATGTGTGGCTGTGTGGCAGTGTGTGTGTGTTCAGGTATGTGGAGACATAGAGTTGGATTATGAGATGGGAACAACAGTCCATGCAAGGATCTAGCCTTGGCTGACCCTTCTCTGCCCCTCTGCCACTGGCCCTTAGCACTCATCTTCAGGGTGAGTGAATGCCCAAGCTGAGAAGGTTCAGGAAGTGGCCCTTTAGGGAAGGACTGAGCCTATCCTGAAATAGGACTGGCAGGATTTTCTACCCCTAAAAGGATTTTGGAATCTGTATCTTGGAAACCCTAGGTGGTTGAGCCTAGTTAAGACCTGGCTAGCCCGGCGGTCCAGCATGTTCTGCCCCAAGCAGCCTGAAGTCACCTCATTTTCTTTTTGGTCATCTAGGGCACATGGTAAGGTGGTTTCAGTATCTGATGGAACCTCTGGAGAACTGGCTGTGTGGATTGGGGAGGGGATACGGGCAGGGCCTACAGGCAGAGAATGCACCCAAGGTGTGAGGGCTCTGAAGGCCTAGGGAAGAAGGCTTTCACTGACAACACTTCCCTCCTCCTGGCTGGGGTAAACCACACCTTGCTGAAGGCTTTCACAGGAACCTACTTCTGCAAGGGTGTGAAAGGATGGCTGAATGCTTTGGCCCTAGGGTTTGTTACAGAGATGGTTTTTTCAGTCCCTGATGCTACCTCACAGGGCTGGCCTGTGCCCTGGCTCTTGTGTGTCTGCCTGACAGCCTTCATCTGGCCCTCACGACTGTGCCACCCATCCCTTGAGGTATTCTTGCTTCTGTCAGGATTACACTCATTGTGAAGCTCACCACACACCTGCTTGTTCTTAAGCATCTTCTCTCCACTAGGGCCTCCTTTTTAACTGTATGCCCTGAAGGATTGCCAAGTAGAAGATAGGTTACTTCCTACCCTCTCCTGGACACGAGGGCGATGAGGAGCCCCTGGAGAAGCCGGGTGTCCCTAGAGACTGGGTGCTTGGCAGCTGAGTAGATTAAGGGATACCGGTGTGTCTTTGAGATGTTCGATAAGGCGAGTAAGAGCAAGGGGAAGGTGAGGAGTGGGGGCAGGGAATGAGCCTTCGAGGCATTGACTTCACCAAGAGTGACCTGGCCTATGCGGGATGTGGACACGGCTGGCAGGGTGTGGGTACAGTCTGGGTCTGTGGTCACCTGTGCACATGAGTGGGGGGGGGGATGCAGCTAGAGGAGAAAGGGTAGAGCTGGGAGCTAGCCCTAACTTGATTCCTGAAACAGTAAGACTCTTTGCAGACAAAAGGTTCTTTAACTGTGATGGCTTCCTGGGGGATTTACTATGAGAAAACCCAGGACCAGGAGGGTAAACTGAGGGCAGCTTTGACAAGAACAGCAAGGGACTGGATAGACTGAGACATGTTCACGGAGGACCTTGGGCCTGGAGGTTGGTGGTGACTGAATAAATGAGTTCATAAAGGTACCGGAAGATGGTGGCCGAGCGTGAGGCCTTGGCAGGCGTGTGCTCATGAATGTGTCTGAGACCCTCGGTAAAATGGAGGCTGACCCAAGGAGACTGAGGGGGATGGAGATTGACTATGAAGGTGAGCAGTGGATGAGCCTGGGAACTAAAGCCTCTGTGTGGGCCAGGGAAGGCTGCTAACCTGCCCCTCTATCCCGAGATTTTGTAGCCAGATGATGGGAAAGTCCTTCAAACTGGCCCAGTCAATAGCTGTTGTGGCTGTAGGGGGCCTGCCCAGGGATTCTGCTGTCCACCACCACGCTCCATGCCACCAGGTCTGTATCTGTAAATGTTTCAGCCAGTCTGCTGGTTTTCTCTGTCCCAACCTGGAGGGAAGAGGTGGGCCTGGGTAAGGGAACACTCTGAAGTTGAGATCATTTTTCTCTGACCCCTGGCCCCTCCCACTGTCCAGATATGGGCTCTAAACGCCAGCAGGAAGAGCAGATGGACACCACCTCCCCAATCCTGTCTGTTTACACTGGGGTGTCTACCTAAGGCCTGCTGGATGCCCTGGGGGGGGGGGAACGACACTAGAGCCCTTTCCACAAAGGCTGAGACCATGTTTACATAAACTTTATTTTCCCCTCAAAGGGCTGACATGCCAGTGGGGCTTGAGCTCCCAAGATCCAGGCTCCTCCGGGCTGAAGTCTGCTGGGCCCTGGATGGGTGGGAAGGGTGAAGAAGAAGGGCCAATACGGGGGGCAGGCTGGCTGGCCGGGCATTGCATAGCAATGAGGCCGAGTCTGCAGCAATGTGCTGGATGGCTGGCCTTCCCAGGGGAAGGATGACACAGGTGGGGTTCCTTGGTCCTAAGTGCCAGGTATCCAGGCTATGGTTTAATGGCTCCAGAAGAAAGAACTCCCACCCTTTTCAAGCGGGCGCGACTAGGGTTGCTGGGCATTGGGGCCTGGCTCCTGGGGCCCTCCAGTGATCTCTGGCTCCAAGGCCTCAGGCAGAGAGTTGGTTTTCTCAGGAGCTGCTGCTTCCTCTCTGGCTTTTATCATCTTCACAACTTCATCATAGGAGGGTGGCAGCTCAGAAGCATATAGGCTGTAGGTGGGAGGGACCATGGAGTCAGGGTCTGGCTCTCCAAAGTACAGGGGCAGCCGCATGCCCAGTGGGTACTGCACGGAACTGTAGGCTGTAGGGAACAGGAGTGGGTTTATCAAGATGGCTTGGCATTCACCCCACGGTGTGCTCTGCCACCCCCATGCTGGCTGGTGGGTTCCAGACACTCACAGGTCACAGTGCTGTGCGCGGGGCTGTCGCTGTCCATTGGGATGACTGTCCCGTCACAGGGCTGCCACGCCGCTGGTGCGTGTGTCTGGCTGTGCGTCTGCTTCCTGAGGCAGCAGAATCGTACACAGCTGGCTGTGACCCCACACAGAAGCATCAGGAGTATGGCGAGCAGGATGAGACTGGTGAGGAAGAGCAAGGACCTACCACTGGACTGGCCTTCTGTTACTGGGCACCTGCCCTCACAGGCTAGTCGTGCCTAACCACCCAAAACAGGATAACCGACAGGTGAAAAGAAAGTAAGAGAAGTCTTTCCATGCCAGACATTTCCTCAGCTGGATTCAGGCCCGAGGAGCCGCCTGCACTGGTCTCTTCCAGCTGGGGCCAGTCCTAGCTTGGCTCTCCAGTGCTGGCCAGGGGTGGCCTTGGGTTCACTCCCAGGACACACTGTCCCCAGGCAAATGCACAGTCCTTGTGCCTTCCGCTGAGGATAATCGGGTCTAGTTTCCAAGGCTGCCTAGGGCTCAAGAGCTCTTAAGACAGCGTCGAGGGAGTTGGGGGCAGCAGAAGCAGCAGGTGAGGCAGAAGGGGTTGTGGAGGTCCTAGCTATGGTCTAACTTCAGAGGAACTGTCGGGCCAGAGGGTTGGCACGCCGGTTTCCACTTACCCCACATGCCATAGGCTGCTCCAGCGAGCCTGGGGCGGGCACCTGCGGGGACAGCGGCACCTGAAGCAGGTGGGGTATCTGCTAGCTCACTCCACCGCTCCAGCCTTTCCCAGCACGGTCCAAGCTCTGCCTCTCCCCTTGGCCCCCAGCTACTTACTGATCTGAGGGGTCACAGTTGCCGTCCGCGGAACCCAGCGTCACCTGTAGGGACAAGGGTGAGCCAGAGCAGGGCGGGACCGAACTCAGGGCCGCCCCTCTTGCCTTAAACCCGCTGCAAGTGAGGCCCAACCCACCTGGGACAGAGGCAGGAGAGGCAGCAGCAGCAGGATTCCCTGTGTGGCTGACGGCCCCGGGGCCATGTTCCTTAGACAGAGCGAAACTCAGTCCAACAGCGGCTCAGCTTTATGAGGCCCCGCCCCTGGGCCTTGTCAGCTGAAGGTCCAGGGTCACGCCCACCTTGGTATGCTTTCCCTACTTGCTCCCTACTCTCTTGTTGCTCTTTTTTTCCAATAGAAGTTTGAGAGAGCGCATGCACGCGCACGCGCGCGCACATACACGCACGCACACGCACGCGCGCACACACACACAACCTTTCCCTCTGTGTCATCAAAGATCAAGATCTTTAGGTGGGAGCCCTAGGAGGGAATAGAGCAGTACTCTCTCTGGGCCTGGGACATGGATCTGTCTTATATCCGACTGACGCCTCCTCACCCAGCCACCTGTATCTCCTATTTTCCCCATCCTCACCCACAAACCAGGTCTCCTGAAATTTGCAGTCAGGACTGCACTGGGTTGTGGCCTCTCAGGAAAAGTAGAATCCACCCTCACACTCCACAATTGGCTAGGTAAAAAGGGGTAGGGATTTACACCATTAATATGCTGGGCCTTCCATTCATTTATTATATGTAAGTACACTGTAGCTGCCTTCTGACACTCCGGAGAGGGAGGGCATCAGATATCATTACGATGGTTGTGAGCCACAATGTGGTTGCTGGGATTTGAACTCAGGACCTCTGGAAGAATATTCAGTGCTCTTAACCGCTGAGCCATCTCTCCAGCCCGTGCTGGGCCTTCCAGGTCACCATTCAAGGACATTTGCTACAGATCCTCTGTGTGGATACCTCTGGGGAATGGCCCATTTGGTCTGGAGCTGGCACCTGGCTATGGGCTACTGAACCACTGCAAACAGACCACTTTCCAAAAAAATATTTGGCTTTAAAGGTCGCATTCGTTGACCACTCCTCGCTCAACCTGGATTGCCTGCTTCTTCTGCGGAAGTAGCTGCTGCTTCTTGGGGGATCTCCTTAATCGTCCTTCCCTCCAGGCTAAGAGCTGGGCCAGCTGCTCTGCACCACCCCCCCACCCCCCACTACTAGGGGACTATTAGAACACTAGTGATCAAATTGCAGCAGGTGGTCAGCACAACCAGGCTGGTTAAGGGAGGATAGGAGGTGTACCAGCCCTCTCTCCTGCCTTCATTTCTTCACTGTGCACATACCTGCATGTACCTTGGGTTTCTCCCTCAGTGGGTAGGAGTTCTACAGCTGTCCTATGCACTTGGGACCTGTGCCTTGCCTCTCAAAGGCCCTCTCTGCCAGGCCAATGAGCTTAGTTGCCATGTTCTTTCTGTCCTTTGCTGTGTCGTGGCTGTGCTTGGTACCGTAGGGCCAGCAATAGGAAGAGTAGGTGTCAAAAGTACAGTGCGAGGCTGGGACCAGAGTCTGGAGTTCAGAAACGGGAAGGCTCTGCTCTTGCAGAGGACCTGGATCAGTATAACCAGGTCTGGGATCAGAAGGAAGTGGCCTGCCTAGGGTAGTGCTTTTGCTAGAGCATGAGCTTGTGAGTCCCAGTCCGGTCTATTGGCCCTGACTTGTCCACTCATCTGGCCTGGGATCATGTCAAAGGTTTGAGGTCATGAGTGGTCAGCTCCCGTCAGGGAAGCCAAAGGCCTGGGCCTGCTACCTCCAAGGTCGACGAGCAGGATTCCTGCAAAATGCTGCTTTTAAGAGAGATGTGGCTGGCTCAGTTAAGGGCCATGTCAGGCTTCAAGGCATCAGGGGCACTAAGGGCTTTCGTGGGAACAGTGTTCAGCAGAGCACCCAGATAGATGTCATCACCCCCATCCCCTGAGGGGCCCAGGAAGGCTGGAAAGGCTCTCTCCGTAGCTTGTCCCCGTTGGGTGGCAAAGTCCGTACGCTGCACAGGTAGGCAAGCCAGGCAGGCAGGCTGGATGCACTCTGAGAGAAAGCTTTCCACAAGCTGTACTTCAGAGGGAAGAGCTGCTGCAGTGCTGGAGCCTTTTCAGAGAACTATGAGCTCAAGCTCACGGGCTGGGCCCCGCTTCACACCGGGCTCACCTCTTGCTTGGGGTCATCTGGGTTCCTGAGACTTGGGAGGAGTTGAGAGGCTTAAGGGACCTTTTCTGGACTTTGGAACCTCTTGCCCCCCTCTTACTCCCCCCTGTACCTTTCTAGGTCTGAACCAGGCTCAACCCTGGCTCTGCAACCCCCAGCATCCTATGCTGCCTACTGTTACCCTCAAGGATATGGATCTGGAGGGGTCTTCCAGGGTTTGGGGCAGGGTGAACATCCTCTAGATATCTGGCAAGATCCCACTCTCTGGGAGGTTCATACTAGCCAGAACACTGTTTTAATGGGTTGGGTTATATGAGGAGCGTATGGGTCAGATTTCCTTCAGGCTCCCCATCCTCCTAACTCTGTGCTTAGGCCCCACACTGCAGGCCCACGTGTTGGTTCTCAGAGTTTATTGAAAGGCCTATGTTGAGATCTCCTGGGATCTCTGAAGCCTGGGGAGGTGCTGATGGGTTTGGGGTCTGCGGGTGGGGATGGTGCATTTAGGAGCAGGCTGTGTGTGCGTGTGTGTGTGTGTGTGTGTGTGTGTGTGTGTGTGCGTGTGGTAAGTTGGATGGATTAGTATTTCTTGGTGTGTGTGTGGGGGGGTGGTCTTAGACTGCTCACAGGGCAGAAGGAATTAGCTATGTCTGTAGGGCTGGAAGCTCTGGCTCTGGGACTGTTCACTTGAACCTGCCCAGCAGGGGATGGCCAGGTCCCAGGCCTAGGGGAATGGGTTGGCTTGGCTCACAGCTTGGGAAGGGGTTCAAGAGTGGATAGGAGAGTCCAGGAGGCTCTGCCATTTCCTGTGTCATCAGAGCCCAGTGACCACGTGGGCTACAAAGGTGACTTTGTAGGTTTCCTTTACATCTCCCCGGAGCTGCAACACAGTTGACACCATGAGTGGGTGGTCTGGCTGGAAGAAGAAGAAGAATCCTTAGACTTTCCAGACAAATCTGTTCTTTCCCAATGTCGTGCCTACTTCAGCTCACAGGTCTGTTATAGCTACCCCTCCCTGCCCAGCCTGGGGTCCCAACACCTACATCAAAGTCAGCAGGTGGTACCCAGGAGATGTTGATGGTCTTAGTCTGGCCACGCTCCACAGAACCCCTGGAGGGCTCAATGGAGAAGCCCTTGTGCTGAAGCCATGATACACCGTCCAGGCTAAACTCCACAGTCTGTGTGAGGCATTGATACTACTGGAGGTTAGAGGGTCAGGGACTCCCAGGAGGTAGTAGGACTAAAGGGGTTAGGGGACCCTGCTTTACCTACCCCTCAGCTCTCACTGGGGGTGGGGGAAGTCGCCACCCCACATCTGCTGCAAAAATCCTATACAAGGCCAGCGAGGTACAAGGCCAGTGAGGTACAAGGCCAGGGCTAGTGAGGTACAAGAACAGGGAGGTACAAGGCCAGGGCTAGTGAGGTACAAGGACAGGGAGGTACAAGGCCAGTGAGGTACAAGGCCAGGGCCAGTGAGGTACAAGACCAGCGAGGTACAAGGCCAGGGAGGTACAAGGCCAGCGAGGTACAAGGCCAGCGAGGTACAAGGCCAGGGGAGGTCAGGGAGGCTTGTGGGGTTTAGCTAGAGCTAGGGTTGTGATCACCTTCCTTGGTGATGGCTGTGTGGTCCGGATACAGCCCACATGCAGCTCTCGGGTGGCAGGCAAGGTTGTTGTGTCTGTGTCCAACTGGACATAGTTCAAGGTCACCAGGATGGGCTTCAGCTCCTCAGTTTCTGGAGAGGGAGAATCTAGCTGAAAAGTGTCTAGAGGAAGGGTATGGCCTGAGGGTGAGAGGAATTGTTCAGGGCAGCACAACAGAGGTGGAGGGTGAGCCTGGAGACCTGGCACCCTACAGAGCAGTCCTCTTGGCTCTGGGACTGATGGTCCGAGATTCTATCTGCCCTTCTCCACTAGCTGGCTCAGAGTTCTGGAGAGCCTTGTCACTGATCTCTAAGGTAAGTTACCCCTGCCTCCCCTTCCTCCGAGCCAGAATTCACACAGTGGGGGCTCACCTTCTTTATGCTCTGGGTCAAAAGTGGTGACTACTGCCAGGGACTCCACAGGCACCTCCAGTGGGTCTCCCCCCTCCACAAACATCATGTGCTCGCGGGCAGCACCCTTCAGGAGGATCTGGTGGGAGACTTTCTGGGGGACAAGAAGTATAGCAGCCTGCCCTGAAGCTTGACAGTTGAGAACTGAGGCTGGTTTAGGCATGGGTGGGGCCTGGAGAACCAGGGATGCTGGTCTCTAACTGGCAGCCCCCAACATAAAGGGCCAGATAAGGGACCCATATGGATCCCTCCCAGGCTGGGGTGGAATCTCCGGGGGCCCAGCTCTGAGTTCCACCTTTTCAAAGAGCACCACTTGGAGCAGGTCAGAGAAGAAGAGGCTCTCGTGGTCCGGACTGAAGGTGACGGTAAACTCTTGAGCCTTCCCAGGGAACATGAGGCCCTCAACTGGCACAATACTGAACACGCTCTGGCCATTGTAGTTCTGTGTGCCTGGGGGTGGGACAGCAGTCACAGTCAGCATTACCCTCTTCCTCCACTGAGCTCAGACCCCTCCACTCCCCGCTCTGCCCAGCCTCTCCATGATCTGTCTTGACCCACTCCACTCCAAACACCACCCTCAGTTCCTCATGGAACTGTAACCCTGTGGTTCCTAGGAGCGCATTAGTTAGCTCACCAACTATTTCTGTCCTCTGCTCATGGGAGGTAATAAACTTTGGTAGCTGCTGGTAGGTCTCAGTCTTTTTTTTGGAGAGGCTCTCCAGATGCACCCAGAACTTAATGGGAAGCGAGGATTCATTCTGAAGCTGTAAGAGCAAGATGTCACCCGACTAGCATACCGCGGGCTGCCCTCGTGCCCGTGACTAGGCTGCCAGCTGTTGGATCTCTGATCAGGACCGGGCGGCATTTCTAACCGTAGCCACAATAGCAGTTGTTTAGGACTCTCGGCATTCAGTCATTCCCCTCACCCTGCTCCTTTTCTCAGGCTGGCAGCCTGCTTCCCTGCCCAGCTGTGTGGCCAGCGTTGTGCCCGTCAGCTGTTGACTGGACCGTGTCCTCATCTGGTCTCTTCCCCTCCCTTGATACCCTCTTTGAGAAGCATCAGAAACGACAGCCTCTTGGGAACAGAGCACTTGAGGGGGACAGTCTGTGACTCCAGTGACTCCCCAACCAGCTGGGAGCTTCCAAGTGCAGAGCTCACTACATCCAAGAAAATCCTTTTCCAGGAAGCTGGGCCAAGACAAAGGCTTAATTCACCTTAAAGTTTGTTGAGACAGATTCTCTGGCAAGCACATAGCCCATGTTGAGGACGTTGCCGTCAATGGAGCATGTAATCATGGATGCCACACCCATGCCAAAGAGGGTGAGACTGAGAGTGCCTCTCTTGGTGATGATGTCCAGAGTTTCTTGAGCCTAAGGAGATCATGTCCTTTAGCAAAGAGCAAACGTGGGAGCTCTACTCGTGAGCGGCTGGCTGGTAGCACTGTGCTATGGAGATAGCCTGAGATCTCTGCCTCCAGACTTGGCAAGAGCTGGAGTCTGGAGCACAGGCTGCTCCCAGGCTGCAGCTGATCATCTGGGCCTGAGAGCACAGTGGTCTCCCCCTCCCTCCCCTAGGTCACACCATGGTCCTGAAATGTGGCTGTGATCCATCGATCCCAGGGCATCAGCATTGCCCATTCATCCCTGGGGGCTGCACTCACCAATATGTTCTCATGAGGTGAGAAGGACAGCACCAGGGTTTGTGTCTCACCAGAGCACAGCTTGTTGAAAGGGTTTAGCCTGACGAAGGGGCCGTTGGGGTTCAACACTGAGTACTCCAGCTGAGGATTATCAAGGATGAAGATAACCTTTTGCAGGCTCTGCTACACACCTCACTCCCACCCCGAGCTCTGGAAGCTGGCTCGCTGGGTATGGGTAAGGATACAGTAAGGTCCTCATTGCAAATGTTCTGGAGGGTGATCTTCTTTATGCTTCGATGCCCTGAAATTCGGCAAAGAGTCAGGTAATAGCTTCTTGGCCCCAAGGGGCACCTCACTCAACAGCAAGGTCAGGAAGCAGACGGTAGCTGGAGCAGCCCCAGTACCCAGGGTGGAAGCTGTGCTCTAGGGAGTGAGGGCTGTCAGTATACATCAGGACTTACCCACAGCAATATCCCCGAAGTTAAAGTCAGTCTTGCCTTTGTGGGATGTCACCACAATAAATGGAGCCACTGCTGGGCACCACAGCTCCAGATATAGAGTATTATGGGGGCTAGAGCCAGGATAAGGACAGACAAGGGCAGATTAGGGTGACCCACTGTCCCTCGGGCCTCAGATCTGACCAGCAGTAGAGGAGGGACAATTGGTTTATGGCCAACCACACCCTGCCCTGGCTCAAGAACCCCACACCTGAAGCTCAGAGATTCCGCTGTCTTCCTGTCTTTGATGTCACCACTGGCAACAACACAGGGGATCACAAACCTGTCAAACTTCCCCTGGAAGGCTTTGGACAAGGTGGCTTGTGCAATCTGGAACTCAGTGGAACTGGAAGGAGGCAAGAAAGCACATTAGTGCATGTCCCACAACCTCTCAGGATGTGCCCTGGGATACAGTGCGTGTCCCCATGATCTATCAGGATGTGCCCCGGGATACAGTGCGTGTCCCACGACCTCTCAGGATGCGCCCCAGGATACACTGTGTGTCCCACGACCTCTCAGGATGTGCTCCGGGATACAGTGTGTGTACCATGACCTCTCAGGATGTGCCCCTGGGATACAGTGTGGGACCAGGCCTTCCACATCTGGGATCTGTATGCCTACTCTCTAGGGCTTGGGCTCAGAGGCATGTATTAAGAGGCATAACTTGGGGCTGGTGAGATGGCTCAGTGGGTAAGAGCACCCGACTGCTCTTCCGAAGGTCTGGAGTTCAAATCCCAGCAACCACATGGTGGCTCATAACCATCCGTAACAAGATTCAACTCCCTCTTCTGGAGTGTCTGAAGACAGCTACAGTGTACTTACATATAATAAATAAATAGATAAATAAATAAATTAAAAAAAAAAGAGGCGTAACTTGAAGCCACCATTGGTCCCAGATGGTGGTGGCCATACCAGTTTTATCTGATAGGGTAGCCTTCCTACTCTTCTTTGGCTCCTGTAGGGAACTTCTTCCCCACTGCAGACCCTGGCTCTCCAGAGAGAGTGAGTAAATGGTTTTGTCACTACTGAGCCATATTCCTGGGTCCACAGGGACAATTTCTGGGCTGGCAAGGGGCCCAACCCATCAGAGCTTGCTTGGGCTCATTTGTTTATTGGGAAGGCAACAGTCAGACCATGGAGTAGTCTGTTCAGGGGGACACAAGGTCCACAGGAACAGCCAAGGAGCAGTTGCCTAGCAAGAAGAGCCGTGGGTCCAGCTATGTCTGAAGCCTGCTAGTCCTGCAGATACATAGGCCAGTGAAGTTGCTTTGCTCCATTGCAACGTGTGGGAAATCCTCTGTTGAACAAGGAAGTCTCATCTGAGCAGGGGTCGGGATTGGGAGGTGGGTGGGGGCATGGATATGATGGGTGGAATGTAGATTGAGAAGACCCCTTCATCCTACCTGGANTTGATCACTGGCCTCTGCAGCTCTGTAGCTTGGGGAAATCCTCTATTGAACAAGGAAGTCTCATCTGAGCAGGGGTCGGGATTGGGAGGTGGGTGGGGGCATGGATATGATGGGTGGAATGTAGATTGAGAAGACCCCTTCATCCTACCTGGANTTGATCACTGGCCTCTGCAGCTCTGTAGCTTGGGGAAATCCTCTATTGAACAAGGAAGTCTCATCTGAGCAGGGGTCGGGATTGGGAGGTGGGTGGGGGCATGGATATGATGGGTGGAATGTAGATTGAGAAGACCCCTTCATCCTACCTGGAATTGATCACTGGCCTCTGCAGCTCTGTAGCTTGGGGAGTGGAGACCCGGGTTGGTCGCTCCCGGTTGTGAACCCGGACCACAGACAAGGACTGTTTCCAAAGTTCTTTCCTTTGCACTGTCTCCTTCTGGTACTGTAAGCAGGAGCAAATGCTGTAGGGCTGCCCCAGGGGCTCAGTCCTCTACAGAGCAGGCTCTGTAACTGCTCCCCTACCACAGGTTCCTCTGAGGCCTGGCCTAGCTGGCTTGGTCTGACTGCTTGCTGAGTGGCAGGAGCCACCAGTTCAAGTTTGGAGTAAATGGAGTCCTCAGATCAACAGGTTCTCAAGGGAGTCTGACAATAGGTGTGACAGGGGATTGACACTGTAAGCATCCAGGGCCACCTGGGAGGACCCAGCACAGAGACAAGTTCACGGCCTGAAATGTCTGAACTTCAGAGACACCAAGCCATAGACAGGTAAGAAATCTGTACGGCTAGGGTCCTTAGTGTCCTCCAGCCGACCACTCTCTTGTACCTTACTGCCTCATCAGGGGTCACAATGTTGTGTGTGTACTATAAAGACAGAGGCCACGGTGTGGCAGAAGGCTAAGCCCACAGCCACTGGCTTCACAACTCCCTAGGCTGGCTGTAGCACTCAAAGCCTGTGCTTTACACTGGGTGAGGCTCGGCTTCTGTTTCAAGGCTGCCTTCCCAAGGTGGTTTCTATGTTAGCCTTGGTGAGGAGGTTACCCTTGCTGTGTTTTTATCCCAGTCTCGCTTTGGTTAAAACCTCAGCCGCCCTTAGGGCCAGCCTTGTCTCCCACTGCCTGGTGGTGCTTCCAGGAGAGAGAGAGGTCTTGCAAAACAACATTTTACCTCGCATGGAAACAGCTTAAAGCACAGTGCCAGGAAAGCCTGCCTTGTTCTTCTGTCATAGGGGCTATCCTTAGGACAGGCTGCAGTCCCAAGTGCCAGGGGCCCACACATCTGCACCCCCTTCCCTCTGCTGGCGCCCCTTTCTTCTTTCCTCATGCCCCTCCCCTATGGCCACTATGCACCTCCCCTAAAATACTTCACGCACCACAGGCTTAGTCTCCATTTCCTTGTTCAGGATCTGAGAGGCTTCCTCATAGATTACCTCCTTTGGCAGAACAGGCTGAAAGGCCACCTGGATCAAACACCTCTGCAAAGAGACACTCAGATTGTCACCCAGACGGAAGCCCAGAGGGCAGGGGTGGCCTGGCTGGTATAGCTCTCTCCTTTCATTCATGGTTCTCTCTCTCCTCTCTCTGTCTCTCTCTGTCTCTGTCTCTGTCTCTGTCTCTGTCTCTGTCTCTCTCCCTCTCCCTCTCCCTCTCCCTCTCCCTCTCCCTGCCTTCCCCCCTCCCCCTCCCCCCTCTCCATTTTTTCCCCAAGACGACAAGACAGAGTCTTTCTGTGTAGCCCTGACTTCTATGGATCTCTGTCTGTAGACCAGACTAGCCTCAGACTCAGAGATCCACCTGCTTCACTGAGCCTGGCTGCATTTTTCTTAAGGTAATTTGATTTTGAGATTTTAACCTGATATGCCTTCCAGGAAGGTTTTCCCTGATGACTGTAGGCTGGAATGGACTTTAGGCTATGTGTGTTGGGGATCTGTTAACTGGAGGGGCTGAGAACAGAGTCCTGAATGGATCAGAACCTCACCAGACTAGAGTAAGAAATGAACCAGGGAGCAGGGAGCCCTACCCCTCTGCAGCAAGTTTCCATGGGACACATCTCTGGAAAGAGTGCAGGAATAAGTTCCTGGCCAAGCCAGGAGCCCTGGGAGGAAGGCCGGGAAGCCCCACCTCCTGGCCTGTCAGTGGGGTCCATGCTCACCTTTCCTGGTAACACAGTCCCCACAGATGGGGAGATGGTGATAGGTGAATTAGGAGGCACCAAGAACTCAAAGGATGTTGGTCCCACTGGGGTGGCTTCCTCTGAGCCAATCCGAGGCAAGGAGTGGATCATCTTGTTCATCATGCTCAGGTGGGAGTTGATCACATACAGTGTGGAGACAGAGGTGTCATACAGGGATGTGGCGGAGAACTTGATCTGGTAGTGGGACAGCTCCAAGGGTGGGTGGACACCTACTGCTTGGCAAGACACCTTGAAGCACCTGAAAGCCACCAGTGCGGACGGTGTTCATCCTGTGCCATGGCACCTGTGGCCCCTCTGCAGCCCTGGGTGTAAAGACACATAGCTCCCCACATGCTAACTATGACGGACAGGTTACCCGGGACTTATTCCTGCAATTAATTATCACAGTTATTTACCACCTGATTAATAAATTTGGAAAAAAGATGTTGACTGATATGTATTTTTGGTGGATGGCTAAAAAAAAGTGTAAGCAAAATTATATAAACAAAATAAAAATCTGTAAGTTGCTTTAAAAATAAGTGATTTCGCTGGGTGTGGTGGTGCATGCCACTTGGGAGGCAGAGGCAGGCGAATTTCTGAGTTTGAGGCCAGCCTGGTCTACAGAGTGAGTTCCAGGACAGCCAGGGCTACACAGAGAAACCCTGTCTCAAAACAACAAAACAAAACAAAAACAAAACAAAAGTGATTTCAAGGATGGAGAGACGGGCAGACCAGTGTCCATCAACCTTCCCAACACTGTGACCGTTTAATAAAGCTCTTCATGTTGTGGTGATACCAGCTATAAAGTTATTTCAAGTAGCCCACATATATGTAAATAAAAAAAAATAAAAATTTTAAGAAAAAAAGTCGTACAAAGGGTTGATTCCTGGCTTATTATATTAAATATTTATTGACAATTAAAGGTCCTCCTTTCTTTACCTGCGGAGTGCTGGGATAACAGGACTGTTTCGCCATGTCTCTTCTGCGGGGTGATGGGCATTGAGTTCAGGATTTTGCACATGCTAGGCAAGTGCTCTATCTACCAACTGAGCTGCATTCCTTGCCCCAGACAGGTCGTCACTTTAACATTTTGTTTTAAAGATTTATTTATTTATTATATGTAAGTACACTGTAGCTGTCTTCAGACACTCCAGAAGAGGGCGTCAGATCTTGTTACGGATGGTTATGAGTCACCATGTGGTTGCTGGGATTTGAACTCCGGACTTTCGGAAGAGCAGTCGGGTGCTCTTACCCACTGAGCCATCTTACCAGCCCAGGTCGTCACTTTAACCACTGCAAATTTTACATTCTATATTTCCCCTGAACTTCTACATGCTCTCCCAGACAACTTTTTGGTTTTGTTTTGTTTTGTTTTCTTGAGACAGGGTTTCTCTGTGTAGCTCTGCCTGGAATTCAGGGATCCACTTACCTCTGCCTCTGCCTTCTGAGCGCTGGGGTTAAAAGCATGAGCCACCAGGGCCTTGTTCCTCGTCGACTTCTATCTTAATTGCACCTGTTTTCTATGCTGAGGATTGAATCTAAGTCCTTGTGCCAGTTAAGACGGAGCTTGACTGTTCAGGTGCACACGGTGCTTGTTACATGTGTTGTTTTAAATTTATGTGAGTGGCCATTTTGCCGCATGTCTATGCACTACATGCTTTCAGTGGTCAAAGAAGGCATAAGGTCCCCTGGGATTGGGGTTATAGACCATTGTGTGCCGCCTTATGGGTGGTGGAAATTGAACCCTGGTCCCTTAAAAGAGCAACCAGGACTTTTAACTGCTGAGCCATCTCTCCAGCCCCATTACATGCATTTTTAATGCTTTAAACCAGGACATGGATTACCAAACAAACTCTCATCTATAACACAAGTGTGCTCTGGGGCTGGGGAGATGGCTGTGTTGGTAGATCACTTGTCTGGTAAATAAATAGACCCTTAGAGCTCCTAACCCTTAGAACCCACAAGACGATTTGAGCACATACTTATAATCCTAGCAACTGTGAGATAGGAGGGAAAAACGGAAAGCTTTTTGGAAGTGTGCTAGCTAGCTAGCCTGGCCTACTTCATAAAGTTCTTGGCCAGGGAGAAAATTTGTCACAAAGAGATAGTGAAATGTGCCACACCCAAGGCTCTCTGACCTCCACAGGCACACACACACACACATGCACGCATGCCCACACAGGTACACAATTGTGCATACAAACCATGTATAAAATATGTTCAGATGGTCATATATTCAAATATATAAGTTTATATCTTCTGGGGGAAAGAGAAATCATTATTAATACTTAACTGAATAAATGTGTAAAGTATGGTAATAACTAAATATAAAATGTAAAAATTTACTGGAATCTACCTGAGTTAAAAATCCCAAATATTTTTTCTTCATTTTGTGTGTGTGTGTGTGTGTATAATGCATATACATATGTGTAGATATGATATATGTATATTATGTGTGTAAGTGTGTGCTTGCATGTGCTATAGTGCAAGGATGGAAGCCAGAGGACAACTTTGAAAGTTGCTTCTTGCCTTTTGCCTTGGTTTGAGGTAGGGTCTCTATCTGTCTGTTTGTTTGTTTGTCTGTGTGTCTGTTTGTTTGTTTGAGACAGGGTTTCTCTGTATAGCTCTGGCTGTCCTGGAACTCCCTTTTTAGACCAGGCTGGCTTTGAACTCATAGAGATCTGGCTTTGAACTCATAGAGATCTGCCTGCCTCTGCTTCCCAAGTGCTGGGATTAATGGCTCATGACACTATGCCTAGCCATCTCTCTCTCTCTCTCTCTCTCTCTCTCTCTCTCTCTCTCTCTCTCTCTCTCTTCTCTCTTCTCTCTCTTATTTAAAAATCTCCTTTATATTTACTTTGTGTGTGTGTGATACATCTGTGAGGACATGTGTGTGATGCATCTGTGAGGACATGTTGTGTGATGCATCTGTGAGGACATGTGTGTGATGCATCTGTGAGGACATGTGTGTGATGCATCTGTGAGGACATGTGTGGGATGCATCTGTGATAACATGTGTGTGATGCGTGTGGAGGCCAGTTCTCTCCATCTATCAGATTCCCAGGCAAGTGCCTTCTCCCATTGGTTCATCTCACTAGCCCAAGGCTCTGTCTTTTTGTTGTTCACTGCCATGCATGTCAGGCTAGCTGGTCCTTGGGTTTTTACGAGGATTTTACTGTCTCTGTCTCCCAGTTTGACATCCTCACAGCCCTTAAACCTTTTTTGTTTTGTTTTTGAAACAGGATCTCAGTGTATAGCCTTGGCTGTCCAGAAATTCACGATATAGACCTGGATGGTCTCAAACTCACAGAGATCTGCTTGCTGAGGGCCGGAATTAAAGGTATGCTTCATTGCACCTGGCTCCAATCTTTAAATTAAAATTTTGTTTAAAAAACTTTATGTGTGACACTTGCCTTTAATCCCAGCAGAGGCAGGCAGATATCTGAGTTCAAGGCCAGCCTGGTCTACAGAGTGAGTTCCAGGACAGGCAGGGCTACACAGAGAAACCCTTTCTCAAAAAAACAAAAAAAAATTATGTGTATATGCGAATGAACATGTTCAACTGTATGAGTTTATGTGTACCATGTGTGTACAGGAGTCTGAGGAATCCAGAGAGGGCACAGTTACCTAGAACTGGAGTTACAGATGATTGTGAGCCACCATGTGGATGATGGAAATTGAACTGGGGTTCTCTGCAAAAAGCAGTGAGTGCTTTTAACTGCTGTGCCATCTCTCTGACTCCTCTTAAATCTTAAGTCTTTTTTGTTTTGGGGTTTTTGAAACATTTCTTTTTGTAGCCCAAGCTGGCCCTGATCACATTACATGGCCAAAGATGACCTCACTTTTACTCTCCTGCCTCTGCCTCCCATGTGCTGGTATTATAATTTAAATACCTGCTTCATTGGGGCCTCTAGCATGTGAAGCAAGAACTCTACCAAGCTATGCCCAAGGTACCAACTTACAAAGGCCAAAACACTGTAATAACATCAGACCTTCTAACAGAAACCCGGGAAAGCCTTGACAGTGACTAGTGAGTGAATACTTATACCAAGAACTTTTCACAGTGTACACACACACACACTCATGTTCACAACACTCACGTTTAGTAGATAAACATTTCCTTCTCTCCTCACATACAAGGGTAAAAAAGGGTATGTGACTTTGTGAACATACAAAGTCAAAGGTCATGGGAACCCAAAACCTATCTTTTCCTGGGTCCTGGCCTCCTGTTGGCCACCAGCACTGTCTATTCCAGCTCTGAGGTCAGCCTAGTGCGATCTGAAGAGAGGAGCAGTGGAAAGCAAGGCACAGGTCACGTGCCCCTCTTGTCTAGCAGGCTTACCGGTTTATCTCAGATTTGCAGACCAGCTCAAATTTGTATTCCTTGGCCTTGATGGGCTGGAAGATCACATCGAGATGCAAAGTTTCCAGTGGCAAGATCGTCCCAAACCCATCATTGGGCTGGATGTCCACATACTGGAAAGTGGGAACACATTAGAGTAAAAAAATAAAAGCCGTGCTCTGTAGAGTAGATGGTCAGAAATGGCGTACCCTGTGAGGGGAGGGAGATGTGAACATGCTAGTTTTGGAGCACACATGGAGGGTACAAGAGAGGGGTGTGTGTGTGTGTATGTGTGTATACACGTGTGCACACACGAGTGCACATGCGTGAGTGAGTGCTCACCCTTACTGAGTGTGAGGTTAAAGTGAGCTGAGTGTGGGAATGGGTAGGGGACAGCCTAGCTCCTTAGGCTGATGGCAACCAGACCTGGACATCCTTTTGGACTGCCCTGTGGGGCTTGGTCAGGTTAAGTTTTGGAAGTCTGCAGCTCTTTTGGGTGTACCTTACAGCCAAAAAATGAGAGGTCAGGGAGGAGGCCTTTCCCTCCTGGACAAGGAGAGGGTCAGCTGGGAGGAACAGAGGGCGACAGAGTTGCTGATGCCTGGACCCGGAGGTCAGCTGTTATGTATGTCCCACCCCATATCCCCAGGGCTGACCACAGCAGGTACCTTGGGAAGTCCAACGAACCCGAACTCCTGGGGCAGCAGTGAGAGGTTGCTGAGGCAGATCTCCGCCCTGATGGCCTCATAGATGGTGCAATAGCCAAAGTTTATTTCTGAGGGGTTGATTTCCAAGTCTGAGGTGGTGACAATGGCTTGCACAGTGAACTTCACTGGTTTGATCTGAGGTTCAGAAGGCAAAGAATGTGCCCAGCCACTGGAAGCTTTATGCAAAAGCCCCAAGATAATAAAGGCTGCCCTCTTGTGGCCAACAGCATTCTATTTCCGGAACATGACTTCCTCAAGCAGCCCACTCCTCAGTGTTAGCCAGTGAATGGGCCAGAGATCCACGGTGAAGGTTAGAGGAGGGCTGGCCGCAGTGTAAAGGATCAGTTGTGGCAGTGAGTGCGTGTGACTATATGTGCATGAGTAGTTTGTAAGCACACATGTATGTGGAGCCCTGTTGATGAGAGCAGAACATGTGTATCTATGTGTGTGTGGTGCATTCATGTGTGTATCCCTATTTAGTTATGCAGGCATGTTTCTTGTGTGCATATGTGAGTGAAGTATTTGAATCAGCACGCTTGGACCCGGGCGTCTTGCCAACCCACACATGCTCCTCTTTGTTTCATACTATGTAAGAGTTGTGTGGACTAGATGGCAAAGTTGCCTGTCAGGCCACTGGGCATCATCAGCTGGGAAATGAGGACAGGTTCTGAAATCAGGGTTCTGTGTGTGTAGGTATTGTCACTGGGGGTACAGGGTTTGGCCTCCCACAGCAGCCACCTGGTCCCTGGAGACAGTCCCAGAAAGTGTCCTGTACAGACCTGGTCAGCTACCCGGATGGTCATTGGAGCCTCCAGAACTCGACTGGCCGGGTCAAAATACTTCCTTGCATCTTCTGGGAGGGATTGTCTGCAAGAGGTAGGATCCATTTGAATATACTTTTCCTGTTTATATTTTGTACAATAAAACTTTTCTAAAATGGAAGGACAAGGGCGAGTAAGAACATATATACATCATATGTCAGTATAATGTCATATGTATGAACTAACATAAGGAAACCCATTTCTTCATATGCTAACTTTAAAAACGAAACGTCTTGCCACTGAATGGTCCACCAAGGAGGCTGAGCAGGAGTCCCATGGCAAGCTCAGGGCCGGCAGGGGAATCTGCATCAGGTCCTCTGGGTATGTTGTGGCTTCGCTTGGTGTTCCCGTGGGACCCCACAGCAGAGTGGGTGCACCTCTGTCTGACTCCTTCACTTGAGACTCCTTCCCCCTGTTGGGTTGCCCTGCCCACCCGCAGTCTGGGGGCTTTTTGCCTCATCTTATTGTATCTTGGGTTGGCTTGTTTGGCTGCTGTCTTTTGGAAGCGCCATCTTTCTGACAGGAAATGGAGGGAGATCTTGGGGAGAGGGGAGGCGGAGGGGATCTAGGAGGAGTGGAGGAGAAACTGTGGAGGGAGGGGCAACTGTGGTCGGGATATACTGTATGAGAGAAGAATCTATTTTCAATTTAAAAAATTAAAAATTAACTAGCTTGGCTTAGCCAGGTGTGATGGTTTAGGCTTTAGTTCCAGCACTTTAGTGGGAGAGGCAGGTTATTCTCTTTGTGTCTGAGACCAACCTGGTCTCCACAGTGAGATCCTGTCTCAAAAAAGTACCAAAAAAGGGAGCTTAATTTAATTATGCCATATCATTCCCTTTCCCCCTACTCCCTGTGTGTATCAAGACATATTTTTATCTCATAAATATGTACAGCTGTAGTTCTACAATAAAATTAAGTTTTCATGGTTTTATTTTTCGGGGGAACTCATGGATCGCTGTTCATATGCCAAGGTAAGGGGGTAACTTGTAGGCGTTTGAGCGCTCTTCTCTTGTGGATTCTGGTAAGTGAACTCAGGTCGTCAGGCAAGCCATCTCTTTAGTCCAAAATAATAAAAGTTTTAATGACAAAAATCAATCAACTTGTAAGAAGTCTATTATTTGAAGGAGTCCTAAAATTCTCTCTCAAAATCACTTTAAAAGCAGAGTGCTCGTGGAACTGGTATATATCTCAGCAGTAGGTAAAGTGCATGGCTCTGGATTCGATCCCCAGTACGGAAACACACAATGTTGGGTGGTATACACCTGCAATAGGCCAGGTCTCTATCTTAGCCCTGAAAAATAGGCTCGGTGGCAGGAACCAGGGGTCGCTTAAGGCAATAGGGCAGCAAAAGTGAAAAGCAGGACTCTGGGTTGCCAACGCACCAGAAAAGCTGAAGTCCATCTGAGGAAAGTCAGAAGCCAAAGAAAGGACACACCATTTCTCAAAACAGCCTGGACACCGGCTGTGCGGGCATCTCAAGGGCAAGAATCAAAAGGGCTCTGGAAGAGTAGGATGCAGGGAGAACTGGGAGACAGGAACACCTTATAGAGCTTCAGGACAGAGGTTCAAGTAATCGCTCCGGCCAGACGCAAAGCCTCAGGGAGCGGCAGGAAGAGAGGAAGATCCCCAAAGAACAGGGATCTCGCTGTATCTGAGCAGAAGCCAGGACAGGGCCAGTGTAGGGAGGTTCAGGGGTTCTTATCCCAGCAGGGGCAGGTCCTGGAAGCAGCGACCAGCATCCCCCACCTCCCATCATGCTCCGGCCCCACCCCCTCCCATCATGCTCCTGCCCCACCCCCTCCCACCGCTCCAGGGCTTTCCTAGTTCTCACCGAGGCAGGAACTTGAGCTGTACTGAGTAGGTGGACTGGGCCTGGATGTACCCTGTTTCTGGCAGAAGCTCTATGTGGCCTCTCAGCTCCTTACAGACTTCAAACTTTAGGCGCAGGGCTGCTTTTGATCTGCAAGAGGTCACGGGTGACTGTGCGTGTTTAATACTTTGACTCATTAAGGTATTTGTAATGATAGAACAGGTGTGCAGTAGGCAGTGTACATGATAACTCTGAGCACTCATAGCACACCGATGGCTTGAAATCAGCTTCAACACTTTTTTAAGGGATTCATTGTTTGAAATGAAATTTGATTAAATTAAAAAAAAAATATTGTTGAGCCAGAGAATTAGCTCAGTGTTAAGAATATTTGCAGCTGCTGGGCGGTGGTGGCACACGCCTTTAATCCCAGCACTTGGGAGGCAGAGGCAGGCGGATTACTGAGTTCGAGGCCAGCTTGGTCTACAGAGTGAGTTCCAGGACAGCCAGGGCTACACAGAGAAACCCTGTCTTGGGGGAAAAAAAAAAAAAAAAAGAAAAAAAAGAATATTTGCTGCTTTTGCAGAGGATCAAGCACTCACATGGTGTTTCACAACCATCCATAGGGGTCCACCTGTAGTCCCAGGGGATCTGATACCCTCTTCTGACCTCTGTGGACACCAAGCACACACATTTGAGACAGTCTCTTTATATAATCCTGGAACTTGCTATACAGACCACGCTGGCCTTGAACTCACAGAGATCCTCCTCCCTCTGCCTTCAAAATCCAAAGTTCTGGGATTTTAAAGGCATGTGTATACCTGACTATAATATTTTTTTAAATAAAAATTGTTGTGTGTGCGTGCGAGAGCATGCACTCACATTCACACTCACTGTATGTGTAAGGACCAAAGAACACCTTTGTAGAATTGTTTCCTATGATTTTTGTGGGTTCTGTGGACTGAACTCTGGGTTCAGGCTTTCTTAGTGAGTACCTTTCTGCTGAGCTATTTTTCTGCCCCCCCTCCTTTTTTAAAGACATGGTCTCACTGTGTAGTCCAAGCGGAACTATACTCACAACTTTCCTGTCTCAGCCTCCTAAGTACAGAGTTTATTATAGCCACTTGTCAAAATGCCCAACTTGAGAAAAATTTAGAAATATAAATATTTCAGTTGAGATACACTCATTTCAGTGCTCAGAGGCTAGAGTGCTTCTTGTGAAGAAGCATGGAGGGCAGCTACTGGGGGCAGAGGCCTGGAGGGGTTTGCTGGATAGCTTCTCCCCAGGGCCCTGCTTCTCCCCAGGGTCCTGCTTCTTCCCACCCAGGACTCTTTACGGGAAGTTTGGTGATGGTGACTGGATTGGCACACATTTATAATCCAGAACCAGACAGAGGAAGGCAGACATGTCTATACTTAGTCATCAGGGTCCACTTGTGTCTCCATAGAAGTTCTGCGCCCCCTTTCCTGAAATGAGGTATCTACCAAAGTCAGTGACAGTGGCCAAATCCCTGCTCCTCCTTTAAAAATAATTTATTTAATTTTATTTTATGTGCATTGGTATGACGTGTCAGATCCCCCCGGAACTGGGGTACAAACAGTTGTGAGCTGCCACGTGGGTGCTGGGACCTGAACCAGGGTTCCCTGGGAGAGCAGCCAGCACCGTCTTTTCAGCCCCACCAAATCCCCTTCTAAGGCAGTTTGGGAGAGCAGCTCAGGTTTGCTCCCTGTGGGAGTCTGTAGCTGGTTTTGGATACTTTGCAGGTTCTTTTTCCCTGCCCTTCCAACCACCTAACACTAGATAGGAGAGAGAAAGGGATAGAAAGGTGAGTGAGTGGAGTGTTGTTAGATGACAACCTGTTAGATTAGGGGTGTCTAGTTCCTTGGGGGCAAGTTTGATCTTTGCTGTCAGTATATCAAATTTATTTTTCTTCTTTCTTTTCTGTTCATGACTGCTTAACAAACCATAACTAACAGCAACCAATAGTGAACAACCAACAACTACACCCCATCAGGTTTCTCAGGGCACTAACATTTATTTATCTTCTGAAAAGTCCCTAGACTTCCAAATGTCACACAATGACTGAAACAATCTGCCCCTGGCAAAAATCACACCTCTGCTAGAGCACAAGGCAAATCATAGTCAGCTGCTATGGACAATTTAAGCAGCCTCATATCCCACACCTGGGACTAAAATGAAAACATTCTTATAATATTTCTGCACCTTTTTTTTTTAACAACCCAAAATTCCAGAATTGCCACTACTGGAGTCCCCTTTTGCTCTCACAGGTACAATTCTTTCTTAGCTAAAGGAAGAAAAGGAGAGGGAGGCCCAGGGAACTACTCCCTGGTTTGCCTGGGGATCATGAGCAATAATAGTCATAGAACCTTCAGGGGTCTTCTAGAATGATCCTTGTCTGCTTCATGGCTATCTATGTCCTGTAACCCATGGTATTCTAGATCTCTGCCCAGATATGGCCCCAAGAGCAGAGTCCACAGTCATCAAGATGCAAGAGTAAAGTCATGCCATAGGCACTGAAGGTTATGAAGGACACTGAGGGAAGGCCTACAACTGCATAGATAACTCTGAGAATATTCATAAGGTAGGACCAAGTGGACACAGGCAAAGCCTGCCCCTTTCCTGCTCTTTGGATGCATGCCCAGATGGTTACCACGGTATGGTGACCTCTGACCTGCCTCTAAGCCCTTTAATGTGCATCTACCATTACAGTTGACCATAGTTCTTGAGCTTATGCTGCAAAGGACCCAGCACCGTGGAAAGCAGCTACGTGGGGTTCTCCCAGGTATGCCAGTCAGCTCCACTGTCTGCACACAGTAACCAGCATTGGTTCTTGGACAAACACAAAAATGGTCTTCAGGAACCAACACCTCTCTACACTCATGTAGGTAAAAGTTACCATATCAAACAAAATTACAAATGATAGTGGGTTTAAAAAAATTACTATATGGACAACTATCTGCTGCTTTGGGTATGAATGATAAAATTCCTCATTCAAAAGGAATGAAAAATTCCTTTTGATTCCTTCGTTACATGACCATGAAGCACTTAACATGCACAACAGCTCTGTTCAACCCATTCCTGACACAGAGCAAACCCTTCTTCCAAGGCCCAGACCTCTCCATCCAACAGGTTCCCCCAGACTCCTCCATCCAACAGGTTCCCCCTGACTCTGACAGCACACTGTCATCCTATGGCTCTCTGGTTTCCAAGGAGGAATTTGGGGGGGGGGGCATCACAAGCTTCACCTTCATGAAACAATAAAAAGCCTAGTGGGAACCGTGGGGGGGGGGCGGTTCTTCCAGGTCATATGCGGCACTTGCCACGGGTGACGGGACTTGGGGCTTGGTGCAGACAGCATCTGCCTTCTGGTCTGGAGCCCAGTGGTCCAAAGCTGATGAAGTCGTGGAACCTTGGATGCTTCTCTCTCGGGTTGTACTTCAGGGAAAATACTTCTAATCTAACATCTGATGTCTTCTGTGGGGCCTCGTCTGCTCTCCCCGATGCTACTATGTTCTATATCCTCGAGGGCACTTGAGACACTTGCCTGGTACCCAGGGCGTGCAGCAAGTATGTTATGGCTGCTGAAATGGTTTCCACAAACTCAGACCTAGCACATTACGAGTAACTCTCTGAGCATTTCAGAGGACAGAGGCCAAAGGGGGACTAGCTAGGTTAAAGGTCAAGATGAGGTAGGACTGGTTCCTTGTGGAGATTGCAGGGGAAAATCTTCTCTTTCTTTCTTTCTTTCTCTTTCTTTCTTTCTTTCTTTCTTTCTTTCTTTCTTTCTTTCTTTCTTTCTTTCTTTCTTTCTTTCTTTCTTTAAAGAATTATTTATTTATTTTATGTATATGAATGAGTACACTGTACCTGTCTTCAAATACACCAGAAAAGGGCATCAGATTCCATCACAGATGGTTGTGAGCCACCATGTGGTTGCTGGGATTTGAACTCAGGACCTCTAGAAGAGCAGTCAGTGCTCTTAACCACTGAGCCCTCTCTCCAGTCCCCCCCCCCTTAGGTGTCTGGCATTCCATAGCTCGGTCCCTTCCTCTGACGTCATGTCTGTCTCTGCCCTTGACTCCCCTGGGTTCCTCTACAGTGACTCGACAACACCAGGATCTCCGGGATAGTTAGGGTTACTTTCTCCAAGGTCCATAGCCTAATCAGCTGCCTAGTCCTGGACAGTCTAAGGTGACCATCAGACTGGGCAGCTCTGGACATGATACTCCTACTGGCCACTGTGGGGCTCACCTTGTGTGGACAGTGATGGAGTCCTGGTAGAGTCGGTCATACATGCAGATCTTCAGGTCCACCGTGGCCTTTGGCACCCAGACTGGCACATCTATGGCAGTACCGGTGGCTCTGAAGTATAACTGAGGCAGAACATGTAAACCCAACATATGTTTAAATTTCAACGTAGGAGACCACAATGAGTGTTAACATAATACTTAGCAAAAAGTTTCATGGTTTGATTTTTGTAATTTGCTATATGACAAGAATGAATTTAATAATTAAACATTACATGAGTTTAAGGGTTTTGTGATTTTTTTTCATGTGATTATCCTTTTCTGCTGGATCCAGAGGACTGTTGCAGAGTTTTTGCAGAGCCGCGGTGTATGGTATGAGTCTCAGAATAATGGCTCCTGGGCTCAGAGGTAGCCTTTTGTAAACAGTCAGTGATTGCATCTGAGGTTTTATGGGGTTCCTTTGGAAGGATTCAGTCTTTGGATAACTTAGTCCCAAGAGGAGATATACTTGGCAGACCGGGAAGTCTTTTGTCGGCTCCTTCAGACAACTCCTGCATCAGCTAAGACGTGTTTGGTGTGCACAAACTGACTTGCTAGAAGTGTCTCTGTGTAAACGGTAAAGAGGCTCTGCAAAGCCGGTTTGCGGTTCAGTCCTGCCGAGGCTGACTCCCCACTACTGAGAAGCCTGAAATACATCCTGTCTGTCTTTCTTCGTTCAACTGTCCGAGTAACTCAAAACACTGACAGAGAATAATCTATAATAGTGATACCTCTAGTTTTGAATGAGTTTTATTAGGTGTCCAGGAAGCCAAGGTAAAAGGCAGATTGATCCATAGATGGTAGTAAAACATCAGATTTGGTGCTCAAAATATCCAGTCAACTTAGGATGTGGTGGTGCACATCTTTAGTCTCCTTACTTCGGAGGCAGAGAAAAGCAGGTCTCTGTGTGTCTGAGGCCTGTGCAGTCTAAATTGAGAGTTCCAAGCCAGCCAAGGCTACAGAGAGAAGCCCTGTCACCACCACCACCACCACCACCACCACAAAATACATCAGAAATCAACTGGGGTGCCCTGCTGAGGCAGTCGGCTGGAGTTCCCACAGAGAGAGTCTTGGAAAGAGAGCACAGTGTCTCTCTGGATGAATCTTCTAAGCAGAAGAACAAATGACAGCAGATGGTAACATCATCAAGTCCAGAGAAAACAGACTGGAAACTGACGGTGATGGTCCAGTCACAGCTGAGCAGTCAGTCCCTGACTGACAGCGCTTCCTCCTCGTTAACTACCCACTGCAGTCAGAAGCTTTTCTGACCGAGGTTGGGACCAGCACAGATTTATACATTATGTAAATATAAATATTTAGGAGGCGGTTAGACAACAAGACCATGGCAGTGGATGGCTGCCAGATGAGAGACAATCGCCTTTCTTTGATTCAATGGGTTAAAAAATTAATTTTTTAAAAGATTTATTTATCTATTTTATATATATGAGCACACAGTAGCTGTACAGATGGTTGGTTGTGAGCCCTTATGTGGTTGCTAGCATTTGAACTCAGGACCTTCAGAAAAGCAGAGATGATTTATGGTCTTTTGTTTATTTATATGGTGGATTACATTTACAGATTTTTATATGTTGAACCATCTCTGAATCTCTGGGGTGAAGCTTACTGGATAACGGTGGATGATTTTTTTTTTTTTT
>NC_034595.1:106336527-106341366 GCF_900095145.1 Mus pahari | reverse complement strand
GAAAATGCCTTGCAGCTGGATCTCATGGAGGCATTTCCCCAACTGAAGCTCCTTTCTCTGTGATAACTCCAGCCTGTGTCAAGTTGACACAAAACTAACCAGTACAGATACCGTCCCTCTGTCTTTTGGTTAGTTTGGTTAAGGGTTTGTCTATCTTGTGGATTTTCTCAAAGAACCAGCTCTTTGTTTCATTGAGTCTTTGTATTGCTGTCTTTGAATTGAGCTCTCCGTTGGGTTGTTTCCTGCTGTCTACTCCTCTGTGTGTTTGCTCTTTCGGGTGTGCTGTTGAGTCGCTTGTATGAAATCTCTCCAGGTTCATTATGAAGGCACTCAGTGCTATCAGCTTTCCTCTTAGCACCACTTTCATTGTGTCCCATAAGCTTGCACATGTTGTGCACTCTTTAGTTTTTTTCTTTCTGACTTGACCCAGTGGTCATTTGGTAGAGAGTTGATCAGTTTTCACGATTTTTTTTTTTCCTTCAGACAGGGTTTCTCTGTGTAGTCCTGGCTGTTGTGGACTCACTCTGTAGGTCAGACTGGCCTCACAGATCCATCCGTGTCTGCCTCCCAAATGCTAGGATTAAAGGTGTGGGACACCACTGCCTGGTTTAATTATTGATCTTTATTTTATGCGTGTGGGTGTGTTTCCTCCATGTATGTCTGTGCACCAATGTACATGCAGTGCCTGTGGAGGCCAGAAGAAGGCATCAGATACCCTGGAACTGGAGTTAAAGATGGTTGTGAATCAAACCTGGGTCTTCTACAACAACAGTCAGTGCTTTTAACCAGTGAGCCACCTCTCCAGCCCCCAAGATTGCTTCTTTACTCATTCTTGGGGAGTTCACATCATCTTCTCTGATCATAATTTAGTAAATCTATAAGATTATAAATTAAGGCTGGGTGTTGTGGCACACGCTTTTAATCCCAGCACTTGGGAGGCAGAGGCAGGAGGATTTCTGAGTTCGAGGCCAGCCTGGTCTACAAAGTGAGTTCCAGGACAGCCAAGGCTACACAGAGAAACCCTGTCTGGAAAAAACAAAAAATAAAAAAAATTAAAATTAAAAATAAAAAATAAATTAAGAAAGACATTTCTAATAATTAAGAGCAGGGGGTTTGGAGAAATAGCTCAATAGGTGAAAGACGGGCTGTGTAAGCATCGGGTCAGAGTTTGGGTTCCCAGCCTTCACAGAGAAGCCCAATGGGCATGGTGGCCCTCCTGTAATCCCAGGATGCAGAAGATAAGGGATCTCTTGAGCAAGCTGACTAGCTAGCTAGCTGCATCAGCATGCTCTGGTTCAAGTGAGAGACCTTGCGTCAGAATATAAAGTAAACAGCGATCAAGGAAGAAGCCCAGCATCAACCTTTGGCCTCTGTAAACAAACATGCATGCATGTTTATATACACATGTATGACCGTATGTATGAGCACTCATTCACAGGCATGTACACCAAATACAGCAAAACTTACAAACACGAGCATGGGCTGGAGCTCGAGGTGAGGCTCACTCACTGGCAGAGCGCTTGCTCAAGGGTCTCAGTTTTATCTCCAATGACAGATGTATAAATGGAGGAAAGGAGAGAGGGGAGAAAAGCAAAGTAGTCTGCATGTGCGCATGCATGTTATTAGCTGAGGTGTCAGCCGTCTGTGCCACCCACTAAAGATTTAAGCAAGAGCAAGTGGAAACCTCATGTCACCAAAAGCAGCTGTCTGATATCTAGCTGCAGAGACCAGTCAAATCAGGTAGCAGCAGGGGTACTCACCGTTGGACTCCGTGGATTCTTAAACATGACCTTGAATTTAGTTTGGACTTCTCCTGGGATAACTGGGGTGAAGGTAATGGGTACTTTGATGGAACTGAAGGGACCGATTTCCCCCTCTGTCACCTGTGTAAGGAGAGGAGGGCCACTGGGTCAGAACAGAGGTATTGTGGTTTTTATTAGGGTGTTTTCCACTAACCCTTTTGCTTGCTACCACTGCATGGGTGGGTGGTAGCAGGACCGTTTCCTTAGGGTGTCTGTTTGGTCACATACAGGTATTATTAGTTCTAAGGCTGTCTCTGCTCTTGAGTGCTTACTGCTGTGGAGTCCCAACAGACTGGAAGTTGGGGATCCACTCAACAGCGAGTCACCTGTGTGCTTTCCACACATCCTCAGCCCACCTCAGAAGCCACGCCCTTTTCACCAGCATTAGAAGTGGGAAGAGCTTGGTAGAAGCTGGCTGCATTTTCTATCTTGTGTATAGGACACGCAATTCCCTACCACCCTATCGGACCTCCAAGCTCCTGGAGTTTCAAAGATCCCATTCCTGAGTCTAAGGTTCACAGTCCACTTAGGCTGGGACAAGAAAAGCAGCCTGAACCCTTTCTCTGCATCTGCCTCCACATTTCGGCCCATTGTTGGTGTCCTCTCTAAGCTGGACCACACTTAGAAAACTGGCCCAGCTGCTTAGGTCCTCCCTACATTCGACATGGGGAAGGGGATACATTGGTATTAGACAATGGGTGCCTGGAGCCCCCCCCCCCAGAGCGTCACCCCATGAGAGTAGGGAGGTCATCGATTAGAGAGGGTGTGGCTAGGGCTGGAGAAAGATGAGCTGCTACTTGGTGGGACAGGTGGACTGACCTCCCCCAGTGTGATCTCTGCCTGCTCCTCACTGGGAATCATGGTCATGGCACTGACTGCAGCTGTAGTAACCTCTGTGTCTGGAAGACAAAGAAGCCTGTATCAATAATCAGTCTGGAAAAAAAAAGTCAAAGATCATCAGATTAAATAAACTGAGAATGAAGACTTTCTTGCTGCAAACTCTGAGGCACTGCTAAGAAAAAAAATAAAGATCATGAGACCCACTGGATCACCGTCCTTCTGGGTTGAAGACTCAATATGGCAAGATATTATTCCCAAACCGATGACATATTCAAAACTATACCAATTATATTCATCCCAGGCCTTTTTTCTTTGTTTTTCTTTTCTTTATTTTTGTTTTTTCAAGACGGTATGTCTGTGTATCTTTGGCTGTCCTGGACTTGATTCGTTTGAGGGCCAGGCTGGCCTCAAACTCATTGAGATCTGCCTGCCTCTGTTTCCACAGGACTGGGATGAGCCACCATACTCAGCCTTCTTTTTCTTTTTCTTTTTTTTAAGATAAGGTCTGGAGCTGGGCGCCTTTAATCCCAGTACTTGGGAGGCAGAGGCAGGCGGATTTCTGAGTTCGAGGCCAGCCTGGTCTACAAAGTGAGCTTCAGGACAGCCAGAGCTATACAGAGAAACCCTGTCTCGAAAAACAAAACAAAACAAAACAAAACAAAACAAAACAAAACAAAACAAAAGGTCTGGCTTAGCCCAAGGATGGCCTTGAACTCAATGACCTTCAACTCCTGATCCTAGGGATTATAGATATGTATCAATATACCAACATGTCTGGCTTTGTGTGTGTGTGTGTGTGTGTGTGTGTGTGTGTGTAAACCAAGAAACTAATTCTAAAATGTATCAGGTAATGCAAGGAACCAGTGTAATGCAAAGCAACTACTTTGAAAAAACAAAGGTGGTTAACAGGTACTTCCTGGCTTCAAGACTTAGTCTAAGTTAATGATAACTAAGAAAGTATATTAGTATAAGATAAATTGATCAACTGGTCAGAAAAGAGAGCCTAAAGTAGATTCCTGTTTAGATAGTCAACAGATTAGTAGCATAAGTAACCCATCTTTGTGTAACCCTGGCTGTCCTGGAATTTGCTTTGTAGACCAAGCTCAACTCAAACTCAGAGATCCATTTGCCTCTGCCTCCTGAATGCTAGGATTAAAGGTGTTTGCCGCCTCTGCCCAGCCCAAACATATATTTCAGTGGAAGTTTCAAGAACAAGAGGCTATCCACACAGAGACTGAAACTCAGTCCCTGCTTAGTGTCACATACAAAAGCTAATTTGTATGAGCCAGTGCTGAGGATACAGCTGCCTCTACATTGATGTCCCATCCTGTGTTCTAACCTGCCTGCAGCCAGTTTCCACAAAGGAAGTACATTCCCTATCTAGTCCTCTACTCTTGTGACCCCTTTGCTGACCCAGGTAAGGTTGATGGCCTGCTTCCTCCTGGGCATGACAATTATATCCATGTAAGAATTGAACAGAGAGATGGCAGGAAGACCCTCACTCACATCATTTCCTGCTGATGAGAATGATAAAAAGAACCCATCAAAGGCAAGCAAGAACAAAGTGTGCAATGGCAGGGTCATCGCACACACAGAATACGGAGAGGTAACTCAGCTTCAGTCTCACAGCGAGAGAACCTGTGCCCGTGCTAAGGGTGATTGATCTGTTGGAGATTCATGGGTTTTAAGTGTTGGGGCTCTGAGGCTTATGGGACAATCCCTCGGAATGAGCAGAGTTTAGACTACAGTAAACAGAGAGGAACTCCTCAACACAACTTTTTAAAAATTTGGAATAGACTACTGACTTAACTCTAAGGTGTATGTGTCACAGTTGTGCGACACTGGCACGGGGGTGGGGGTGGGGTGGACAGCTCAAAGGGCATACACACGGCCAAAGCAAATGGTAAGTTTGGAAATCTTAAAAAGTACAGCTGCATGTCTTTAGTCAAAGCACTCGGGAGGCATCGGCAGCTGGATCTCTGAGTTCAAGGCTAGCCTGGTTTACGGTGTGAGCTCCAGGATAGCTAGGGCTACAAAGAGAAACCTGTTTTGGAAAAAAAAAAAACCTGACAATACAAAACAAGAATCAAGGGAGGGAGGAGGAAGGGAAGATGAAAGGAAGGAAGGAAGGAAGGAAGGAAGGAAGGAAGGAAGGAAGGAAGGAAGGAAGGAAAGAAGGAAAAAAAGAAGGAAGGAA
>NC_034595.1:106328122-106336337 GCF_900095145.1 Mus pahari | reverse complement strand
GGAAGGGAAGGGAAGGGAAGGGAAGGGAAGGGGAGGAAGGGAAGGAAGGAAGGGAAGGGAAGGGAAGGGAAGAGAAGAGAAGGAAGGAAAGGAAGGGGAGGAAGGGAAGGAAGGAAGGGAAGAGAAGGAAGGAAAGGAAGGGGAGGAAGGGAAGGAAGGAAGGGAAGGGAAGGAAGGAAGGAGATGGGTAAATGATGAGACAAGCCCTGGCAGGGTCACAGGGAAGCCAGCAGGCTGCATACAGTCAGGATCAGTGCCTAGACAAGGTACTTGTTTTTCCACTCAGCACCAGGATTGTTCAGTTTTAAAAACTGTCCCTGTATATCGTCACTACTTCTGTGCGGTGTGAACCAAGAACCCTCCTCAGAGCCTGGTTACCCTGATAGACACCCTGCACCAGCAGGGACCATATGTGGGGCTTTCAAAGCCCTCAAACCTGCACACCCTGTGTCCAGCCTGGCTGTCCGTAGCTGGGGCTTCTGTCGATGCTATTTGGTTTCAACACAAATAGAATTTCAATGCACACTGCATCCAGTGCACGTTTGCACGACTGAGTACCTTTCATATTTACTGTCTCATAACTGAAGCCCCGAGAAAACTCTGCACTTTGACCCCCAGAACCCCTCGGGTCACAGGCCTATTGGTCTTTAGTTGAGCCTCTGGCTCTCTGGTCCTTCTGGTTGACCTGAGATACTGAGGTGGCTGTGCTGAGAGTGGCTCCTGGGTGGCTTACCTTTGGGAGGCCCTTGTGTCCACGCCAGCCCTCTTCGGTGCCTATTCAGCATGCATCTGAGGCCAAGTGTCCTGGCTGGCTCAGAAATCAACGCAGGAAGTTTAAGGTAGGTGCCTCTTACTTATAAGGTAACACACGAGTCTCCCAGCCCTTACCATCCAGCTGTTTCTCAGATTCTTTCGGGCTCTGGAGGTCCACTATGGAAGACTCATTGACTTCAAGCTGCTGCTCAGAAAGGCTGCTAATGATCTTCTCATATATAAATTTCTCCTCACAGGTGAAGAGGCTGCTCTGAAAGGAAGGTTAGTGTCTTCAGTGCGCATTCAGCTTTGCAGATACCCTTGTCCCAGATACAATGTATCTGTTCCCAGGGCTCCTGGACCCATGTGTCTATGGCTCTCATTCAGTCTATCCTGGGTCTTTAGGCCACAGCATCAACTTTCCTAGGCTAAGAATGACTATTTTATCTCAGCCAACCTGGCTCCTCTCTGTTATCAGCATCTATGCTCTATCATAGATCCCTCCCACCTGTGAGCAGCTGTCTGCCCTCTATACACTTTACTTGGTCATTTGTCCTGAGGCCGGCACTGCTCTCGCCTGGGTTGAGCTGGCTATCCTTTCTCCACAGGTGGTTGGAGGCAGAGCTTCTAGATGCCTGGGAGCCTCCTGAGCAACCCATCTCCCTGCCCAAAGCAAGCCTGGTTCCCAGTCTCCCTGTCCCACCTGCCTTGCTCCCTGGTTCCCTCCCCCACAGCAGCTTGCGACTCATCCTGCCTTGGCCACAGCCGCCCTGTTTGCCCTGACATTTCTAGGGTGAGATTCTTTTTGAGGTCTTTGTTGGAGCACCTGAGCAGAGCCAATAGGATTTTTCCATGCTTCTCAAAAGACTGCTCAAATATTTTAGAAGCATCTAGGGAAAGGTACATCTCCTTTTGTTCACCTTCCCTGAATGATCTCCACAATCCATGAGCATGGTGAGCTCATTTCTTGAGTACGACTCCACCTGCCTCCCCAGCCCCCATTCCCCACCCTGAGGCTGTTGCCGTTCACTATGGTCCCTCAGTCTTCTTGGAAAAAGGCAAAGTTCTTTTCGTTCCTTGGGAAGGTGGCCGTGGCCTCTCATGGAGCTGACTGGTTGGCTTCTGGAGGGACTCCCAGTGTTCCCGGTCAGTGTATGCCTCCATTCTGCTGCTGTAGCCCCTGAAGCCAGACTGTATGTGTGTCCTCGTTGGAGCCCAACGTTTTGCTCTCACTGACTTGGGGCTATCCTGACATTTCCTGCTCCCTCTCCCCCACCACCCATTTGCTGACAGCCTTGTTTGCTCATCCATTTTTATACATGTGAGGTTGTGCTGGGATACATGTGAGGTTGTACACATGGCCAGAAGGCTTCCCACCCTGTCCTTGGTAATCATGGTCAGAGACTGACAGAAAACTCACTATTTTCACGCCAGGCTGGGACTCATCCATCTCATAGAACTCAGAATCCGGGAGAAACTTAAATTTGGTGCCCAGGCCCCCGACATTGGTCAGTGTGATGATCCGAGATGTGGTCTCACCCACCACGTAGGTCCCAAACTCAATGAGCTCCTTGTCAAGGGACAGCTGCCAAAGAACACAAGTGTAAGCCATGGTGGCCTCTCGAGTGGCTGGATCCTCAGTCACAAAGGGAGGATAGGCCCTTTCAGGAATCGTGGACCAGGGGTCCCAATGTCTCATTAGGAGACAGTTTCCTCTCCTTGATATCAGATGCAGTCCCAAGAAGCCAGGGGAAACCTGACTCTTCTCCTTCACAGGGATGCCTGCACTCGACTCCAGTCAGGACAGGAGGGGTTTCGCGGACCTCTGTGCACTGTACAACGGGGACAAAGCCCACTTAAGAAATCACAGACTCATATAGTAACCAGGGCAACTTGGGGCTCCCGTGTCTGGTTTTATAAAAGTCAAACCAGCAGCTCCCTGATTGAGAGATGACAATGATTCAAAGAGTGGAGTCTGGGAGTGGTGGGCAAGCTGACAGCTATCACTCCTGGTTGAGGTAAGCTGTGGTGGCAGATACAGAACCTGGAAAGTGCTAATTTTCAGAGAGGGACTGTGTCATTCATGGCCTCAGTGGCTATAGGCCACAGACTTTCTGTGCTCAAGCTGAGAGTGCCATGCCTGGGTGTCACCATGGTCCCACAAACGGCCATCTCTCACAAGGCTGTTTTGGGACACTGAATCTAAAGCCAGGGCTCCACCTGCACTACCTTTTTCCAGAGACTTGACAATGGGGCACTGAAACAGGCAGACCAAAGTATAAAACATAGTAGTCCAGATTCAGGCCAGAGAAGTGAGGCCGAGTGTGCCCACTACTGATGACTGGCAAGGGCTTCCATTTTCTCCACTCAAGACAGAACTCTGACTGTTTTTGCAGCCCACCCTGGATCTGCCCTGAGAGCTTCTCTTATATAGGTGGGCCTTGGTGCCTGTGACAGGAACTTGGCACACAGCAGGAGCCAGTGTGGGACCCATGACACACAGAGCATCAACTTCCTCAAAATGGTTCCTACTTATAGGGAGGAGAGAGGACTAAAGGTGGGAGGGACTTGAAGTAATCCCAATGTACTCTATACATATAGGAGGAAAGTGCCAAAAACCAAACTCAATAAAAACCATCTTTTATAACTACTTCTGTTTTATTTTATGCACGAGTGTTTTTCCTGTATGTGTGCATGCACATGCATGCCCGAGGAGTTCAGTTCGGAAGAAGGCATAGCACCACGTGGGTGCTAGGAACATCTTTGAGAGCAACAAGCAAGTAGTTTTAACCAAAGCTGTCTTTTAGCAAAGGTTACATTGACCTAACTAGTATTCCTCACTCTCTGCTTCTTGACCCAGGATACAATGTGACCAGCTGCCTCAGTCTCCTGCAGCCATGGTTTCCCCAACTTTAGGGACCATAGCCTTGGACCATGAGCCAGAATAAATTCCTCTTTCCTTAAAAATAAAATTGTTTTAAAATCTAATTTGACCTAGTATCTAATTTAAAGGAACACAGGGGACAGCAGGGACACAGTGACTGTGATAACGGGGGGGGGGGGAGGCAGTCACACAAACACACAATGTTCTAGAATGTTTGGCTGAGTAAGGCTTTATGACCCAGCACTGGAGAGGGGGGCTGCTATTCTAGGTCAAAAAACATCCAATGTAATGGCAGTGCATCAGAAGTAACTGCTCTGTAAAGGGCAGTGTGCGGACAATGGACACTTTGGCTATGGCTGGTGACAATCAGGAGCTGTGTTAGTCCTGCTGGTGTGACGCAGACTCTTACCTCAGCTCTCTGCCCTTTCTTCCACCTATCACACGGGAGAAGCCCTCTCTCTGCCCCACTGGTTTTGAACTTGTATGTGTGTCTGGATTTGGCCAATAAATCACTGGGAGATGTGTAGTACTGTGGGTACTGCTGGCTTTGATTTCTATATGTCCAGTCATTTTCCATGAGAACTTCATGCTAGACAGAGGCTAGAAGTTACTCTCAGAAGGCCATGGTGAGATGCGGGGGCAAAGTCCCTGACCCCGGTCAGGCCACATTTGTCAGATCATAGTAAAAACCTGTGACAGGCTTATAAGCCTTTGTGGGACTAAAGCCATGTTGCAGTCTGTTGCAAACACTGAGTCTGTGTGCTGTGCTGTGTCACTGGAAAGACACGATGGTATGTATGGTGGGCTCTGTGTTTCTTAAGGGTGTTGAGTCTGACATTGGTGATTTCCTATGAAGTGGTCCCACAAGAATAAGCTGTGTAAAGATGAAGCCAACATGGCAGTGTTGAAAACCTTCCTATGTGGGCAGTGAGCATATGGATATTCACCGCATGATTCTGTTCCTCATTAGGTTTAAAATTTTACTCACAATGAAAATTTCTGGAAACCAGTAGTGGTGGGGTACATCTTTAATGTCAGCACTCAGGAGGCAGAGGCTGGTGGATTTCTCTGAGTTTGAGGCCAGCCTGGTCTACACAGTGAGTTCAAGGACAGGCAGAGATGAATAGTGGGGCCCTGTCTATAGGTAGAGGTAGAGGTAGATATACTTCTGTGGTGGAGCTCCAGTCTCATGTCCTCAGTACTCCTAGGCCCTCATCCTCGAGAGGGGCTCAGGGAATTGAAACTTACAGAACATTTTTTCGTTGAACATTTCAGTGGAACAGAAAAGCCGCCCGTCTGAGCCAAAAAGGAGACATTTCCTTCTAGATCTTTATTTATCTAAAAAAAAAAAAAAGCAACCCCAGTCACTGCCACTTGTCTAGTAGACCCCAGGGGAAGAGTCCCAAAGTGCTGCACATAAGCAAATCCTGAAGAAACACACGTCTGTCACAGCCTTCAGGAGTCCCTTGGGTCAGATCAAACCTTCTGGCTTTATTCCACTAGCATTGCAGAATGATGCTGAGGTGGTTGTTGTTGTTAAGCTAGAAAAAAGCCAGCACCCCTCTCTGACCTTTGACTTACCATAGGTTTGAAGGTGACAAGGACTTCACAGGACATGCCGGCTGACATGGGACCAGGGGGTTCAAAGCTGCAGAAACAGGGATTCACAGCACATGGGTAGTCAGGCCGCTGTGGAAAGTGGATGCTCCTACATCTCAGCTGGGCCTTCTGTAGCCTCTTCTCTTTCTCTTCTAGGTACCACACTGTGCTGGCTAGTTTTATGTCAAATTAACACAGGATAGAGTTATTTGAGAGATTAAAAACTGCAATTGAGAAAATGCCTCCATAAGATCCGGCTACAAGCAAGCCTGTATGACATTTTATTGGTGATTGACCTGGGAGGGCCCCAGCCAATTGTGGGTGGTGCCATCCCTGGGATGATGATCCTGGTTCTATAAGAAAGCAGGCTGAGCAAGCCATGGTCAGCAAAGAGGGTAAGCAGCATCCTCCATGGCCTCTGCATCAGCTGTGCCTTCAGGTTCCTCCCATCTGAGTTCTTGTTCTGATTTCCTTTGATAATGGACTATGATGTGGAAGTGGGAGGAAATAAACTTTTTCCACCCCAGCTTGCTCTTGGTTACCATGTTTTACCCCAGCAGTAGAAACCTGAGCTGAGACCGTGCCTCTGCCTGGTTGCATCGGCAAGTCAGCAGCCCCAGGCTTGCTGTGCTTCCTTCTGATCGCATCTTCTGGATGAGTGAAAGGGTCGGTCTTCCTACAAAGCTTGTAATATTAGGCATATTTTTACAATGTTGGATTTTACATAATTTACATGGCTTGGAAATACACAAAAACTTAATATAAAAATGTGTTGGACCCTGTCTTGAAAAACCAAAAAAAAAAAAAAAAAAAAAAAATTGGGCTGGAGAGTTGGCTCAGTGGTTAAGAGCACTAACTGCTCTTCCAGAGGTCCTGAGTTCATTTCCCAGCAACCACATGGTGGCTCACGACCATCTGTAATAGGATCTGATGCCCTCTTCTGGTGTGTGTCTGAAGACAGCTACAGTGTATTCATAGATATAAAGTAAATAAACAAACCTTTTTAAAAAAGTGTCTCTGGGTACTAGAAAAATATCTTACTAAACTATTTGCTATACAAGCATGAGGACCATAGTTCAATTCCCAGAACTCTAGAAAAAAGCCAGGTGTGGTGATATGAGTTGTATTTGCAGCAGGGGGGGGGGTGCGGGGGGGAGGAGGGAGCAGAGACAGGAAGATCCCTGAGCCCTCACCCTACAGACAAAGTGGTAAGAATCCAAGGCTATGTACATGTGGAATGTTCATGAACCAATGCGGTGAGAAGCAGGGCCAAACTCTTAAGAACATACACGAGAAACTATTGACACCATTGCATGATTGAGTGGAGCTTCTAAAAGGCATGTGGTAAAGTAGGAAAGTCATAAAGATACAGAGTTATGGGTGGGAGGAAAGAAAAGGACACTGTTAAGAAATGCCAACTCATCTGAAAAAGAACTAGGAATTTTTAGAAATGAGAAAGTACTGAAACAAGACACACAGTCAGCAGTTTCTGCATCCAGCTAGACACAGCTGAAAAGACCAGTAAGCTGGGGACATCACATACACTCCCCAAACAGGCAGAGAGTGTGAGGCAGGTGCTGTAAGGACAGGGAGGCTGGAATTTGAAGGCAAAGGCTCCGCATGGGAGGAGCAGGGCAGAGAGTCATGGGAAGAGGTGACAAATAGGGAGAGATGATATTTGTCGGCTAGGAATAAGACATTTCTAGAGCTGCTCCGTGATATGAACCTCAGATCCAAGATGTACAATGAAATCTAAAGAGAATAAAATGATTCCGGTATGCTGGAGTAGGGGCTCCAGGACACAGGGCCAGGAACACTCTAGACAGACACAGCTACAACAGCAAAAGAAATCAGAAGGCAGCTGGGCAGTGGTGGCGCACACCTTTAAACCCACTTTAAGCACCTGGGAGACAGAGGCAGGCAGATTTCTGAGTTCAAGGCCAGCCTGGTCTACAGAGTGAGTTCCAGGACAGCCAGGGCTACACAGAGAAACCATCTCAATAAAACAAAACAAAAAAGAAAAGAAAAGAAAGAAAGGAAGGAAGAAAGAAAGAAATCAGAAGACAGAAATGGAGAGAATAGAGAATCTTTAATCCAGGCCTAGGAAGGAGGGCTTTGTGGTAGCCAAGGTAATGGTAACCACCTGACCTGGGTCTGCCATACACTCTTCAGAAATCATACAGGCTAACAGAAGCAAGTGACTCATCATGCTAAAAGACAGAGAAGCTCTCAGGTCTCAAATGAACATGGTGGGTAAAATAAACAATTTTTAGCAATATTCTCTCCATGCAAGCACTTTGCAGATAGCTAGGAGATTCTACAAATTTCCAGAAAGAGGGAAGAGAACCAAAGCTCCTACTGGCCACTTCCACTCAGTCCCCAGGAGGACAGCACCTCTCGGGTAGGAAGTACCCATCAGGGCTCTGTCAGCCAGTGCTGCCCATGGAGAAATGACAAAGCAATGTAGTCCCCCGGGAGCAGTCCCATGAAGACATCCTGAAAGGGAGCCCTGGTGTGGAGGGATTTTAATCCAGGAACATGGCTACTCTGGCTGGAATACAGACTCACCCTTAGTATACACCTTTAATCCCAAACTATGAAGGCAAAATTAGTTTGTAGAAGGAAGTACCCATGTTTGAAAGTGATGTCTATTTGAGAGGCAAAGTGATGAATCAGAGAAAGTTTTGACAGAATAGGATATGCCCAACTCTCACCAGAACAGAAAGAAAGATAGACTACTTAAGAGAGAGCAGTGTAGAAAGAGGAGGGGTGATGAAAGTTTTACCAGGGGCTGGTGAGATGGCTCAGTAAGTAAGAGCACTGCTCTTCTAAAGGTCCTGAGTTCAAATCCCAGCAACCACATGGTAGCTCACAACCATCTGTAACGAGATCTGACGCCCTCTTCTGGTGTGTCTGAAGACAGCTAGAATGTACAGAATGTACTTAGATATAATAAATAAATCTTTAAAAAAAAAAAAA
>NC_034595.1:106316076-106327972 GCF_900095145.1 Mus pahari | reverse complement strand
GAGAGAGAGAGAGAGAGAGAGAGAGAGAGAGAGAGAGAGAGAGAACTTGCCAGAGCCAGAAGATAAGGACACATTGCCAAAGTTAGTATGAGGTCAAGCAGAGCAACTCAGTCAGATGCTGAGAGAAGCCAGTTTGAATCAGTCAGTGCAGAGGGAGTTTGAGCCACAACAGCAGAGCTGACCAGCTATCCAGAGTTCAGAAAGAGCTAGAAAGGGTGAGCTTATTCAGCTCTAAGTATTAGGCCAAAAACATTCTAGGCCTAGATAAGACTGCACCGAGGCTAGACGCTCCCAGGACTAGGCCTAGGTTAGCAGATGGAGGCTGTAAGCCTCTGAGATGACGAATACCTCAGGCAAATAAAATAATTTTTCCACCCTGAACAGAGGAGTCCCCCATTTTAGAAATTGCGTACCACACACAGTAACAGATGTAGCGGTTGGGTGGCCTGAGCTATGAACTGACCTGCCTATAATCTGGATACAGTGAAACACAACTGTAGTGTCAGCTATTTGGGAACTGAGGCAGGAGGATTGAAGGTTTGAGAGCAGCCTGGACTACTTGATGAATACAGGTCAGCTACAAAGCAAGACCCTGTTTCAAAAACAACGAACAGAAAAAAAAATGGAAAATAGAAAAGAAAGATGAAGGTCAGATGCTGAGCAACAAAACAGAGTGTTGAAAATGTTGCAAGGTAGGAGGGGTGGTGTGGGATAGAGAAGCATCAAGCATCAAAGGGAACCACAAAACACACACCTAAAAGCCAGCAAAGAAATGACAGTATGTTCACTAGAAGAGTCTGAGAAGAAGAAGAAAATTGAAACACTAGCACAAAAAGAAAAAGTAAATTATGGTTCAGAAAAGCGGTCTTGAAATCTTCATAGTGAGAGAGCATTCCAGCTGCCAACGGGGAACCCTTCACAGCCAAACACACACACAGTGAAGGTGTTAGAAGACTTAGGCAGCCTATCTGAAAGTTTGGTCATGTGTTCAGGGGAACTGGGCTGGTCTTTGTGACCTCTCCAGTTCTTTAAGGCAAGCTGGCCCATGGTCTCATGCCCAGACTCTGAAAGACTTACTCAATATGGATGAAGTCCTTCAGGTTCTCCTCCACACCCACCAGCTTGCAATAGTTGATTGTGTATGTAGCATTGATCAACGTGATTTTCTTCTTGTACACTTTGCCAACATCAAAGTCCTGCAGAGATAGAGAGGGCAGCCCCCCAGAAAGATTCAAGAAATGGTCATGGGAAGAGGGGTCTACCCTGGTGCTGACACAGGAGAGGTTAAGGACCCTGAGGTAGAAAAAGTTTCCCTTGGGTCATGATGCCCACCTTGAGGTCTGAGGAGGACAGGGAAGGGCCTACCTCATGAGAACTTTCTCCTCAGCAGGATATGAGTTTTATGGGGGACTGGTTGGGTGGGAGAGAGGACGGAAGCACCGGCTGCATGTATTAGTCTGCCCTTCTGTAAACGCTAATACTAGCTAGCTGGTGGTGGGTGCTGGGTCCTTGGGGCGCCTCATGAGAAGGTGGAATTTACAGGTAATTACCCTGTTATTTTCCTTCTCAGAAGTCTAGGCCCCTATTGCAGAGTGCCCAGGTGCTTCCTGTGCCTCCTACTGTAAACCCAGCCCTGCACACCAGCCCCAAAGCTAAAGACTTTTCTGGGTTTCCCATGGTGGAAACAGGAAGCATCAGAGGCAGGAGAGTGACAACAGGCTTGCTTTGCTGTCCACCCCTCAAGGCTCACCTTGAAGTGGATGACCTCAGGCTTGCTGTTGAATGGGCGGCCCATGAACTCCCGACCTGATACCACCTGCTTTTGAACCACCCCACTGCGCAGCTTCTCCATTGTCCTCGCCAGGATGTCCTTTTCCATCTTACTTCCACCCACAGGTTTTCGTTCCATGCCCTCCTTGGGCACCTTGAGTTCAAACAGACAGAGGTCCATGTTTGTTCAAAGCCCCATAGTGAACAAAGTGCAGTACCTAACCTGGCAAAGAAGGAGAGCTTGGGCCCAGGAGACTGCTCTGAGGGACCCCAGCGTGAGAGAGACAGAGACAGAGAGACACACACAGAGGCAGAGAGACAGAGACAGAAACAGAGATAAACAGAGACATACACAAAAAGACACAGAGAGACACAGAGTGAGAAAGACACAGGCAAAGAGAGGCAGAGACAGAAACAGAGACAGAGACACACACAGAAAGACAGAGACAGAAACAAAAACAGAGGGAGACACAGACAGAGAGACACGCAGAGTCAGAGAGACACAGAGAAGCAGAGAGTGGCAGAGACAGAGATGAACAGAGATACAGTGACAAAGACAGAGAGAGACACACACAGAGGGGGAGAGACAGAGAAAGAGACATAGAGAGGAAGAGACAGAGAGAGAGAAAGGCCAAAGGAAGGAAAGCAGAAATATGTAAGACTCTCTGAGCAGGAACAGCAGAAGCTACTGTTCTAGATTATTGAGTCAGGGCAAAGGAAGACTTTTGGGGAATTCTGCAGGACACAGTTTTCTTGAATGGCAATGTTAGTGCAAATCAGGCAACCTCAGTAACTAATGTTAGCAAGTGAAAAAAGTGTAATCCTAGATGGGCCTAAATTTTTCATTTTGACATCTGTGTGAAGTCTGCCTGAAGACCCTGGACATCCACTGGTTGGATTTCTCCCTGATTCTCCAGGGTAAAGAGTGTCTGGTGCCTGCCTAGGCCCACCGCCTTTCTGCTGAATTTAAACAGAATGGCTAACCCAGCCCGCCTTCTTCACTTCTTCCCTAGAAGCAGGAGAATCAAATCTCTTTGCTCTGGTAGTGATGCTAACTAATGTTTACAGAAGTTGAGCGGATTCTGCTTAGGGATGGGGCTGTATATAAGCCTGCACCTTTTGTAAACTGTAATCCAGAGAACCAGTGTTCTCTGTGAGGTGTGTTTCTTGAAAAGGGCCATTAAAGCAAGTTTGAACTCATGGATTTTTTTATAGAAATAAGTTTTCTTGGACCAGAGAGATGGCTCAGCAGTTAAAACTGCATAACTGCTCTTCCAGAAAACCCTAGTTTGATTCCTAGCACCTATATCTGGCAGCTTAAAACTACCTGTGATCTAGCTACAAGATATCTGACACCTCTGGTCTCAGAGTGCCTGTGGGTACATGCACAGTAAAAATAAAATACTTTTTAGAAAGAAGTGTTTTCTCAGTAGTAAGCAGAGCAATCGATCCAAGCCCATCTTGGGACCCTTCCAGCACCTCTGTTGCTGCGGGCTATGTGCAGCAGTACGCGGCTGAACCCACGCCCCAGGGAGAAGAGTCTAGGAGCGTGGGATCATCATGCACATCCCAGCTCCGTCTCTCTGTCTCTGTCTCTCTGCCTCTGTCTGTCTGTCTGTCTTGGTTTTTTGAGACAGGGTTTCTCTGTGTACTAGAACTCACTCTGTAGACCAGGTTGGCCTTGAACTCAGAGATTTGCCTGCTGCTGCCTCTATTGGAGGCATGCGCCACCACCGCCTGACACAGATTATGGAAAGGGGAGAAGGACCTAGAGTTTGGAGGAAGCAGTGGCAGGTACAGAATGGGGCATGAAGGTGGGCAATTACATCTGGGAATCTGGAATCTCAGTGTGGCTCAGGGTGACACCCCTGCCGAGGACCTGACGGAGGAAAGCTGTTACCTGGTATGACTGGCATGACTCTTTGTCCCAAAGCCCTGGGATGTCTGGTTCAGCCAGTACCTCGTCCTCTGTACTGACGCTTCCCAGGTCCACCTGAACAGACTCACAGGAAATGGCGTTTATTACACGCACAGCCTTGGGGTATAACTGCAGCTCACAGTCCTGCCAGCAGAAGGGCAATGCAGTAAGACACACGCATTACAGAATGGACCGTGTGCTGTGTGCAGCTGAGCAGGACAGTGTGCCACACTCATCGCAGGCCGGCGAGTGTGGAGCCTGATGGTAGGAACAAGCCCCACCACCACCACCGTGAACGCCTGCTGGAGGCTTGGCCTGACAACCTCACATGGTTCTTTCAGTTTTTTTTTTTTTTTCTTTACAGAGACAACTGTAGACTCATAAATCCGTGTAACTTTTTCATTTAAAACACAACACACATGTCTCTGGATTACCAAATGCCTTCCTTTCTATAGTGTTCAGCAGAGACCACTGCAAAGTCTTGTTCATGGGAGAATAGTGTGAGTTGCAGATGCTTGCGATTTTCTCTACTGTTCCTGCAGACATGCTCAATGTGCTGACTCTTCTTGAGGGATGGCACACCAACCCCAGGAAGGCCTGTGAAAACTCAGAAAGGATGACTGTCCTGGCTTTGTTGGAGCAGTGGGGGTTGGGGGGAGTCAGGACTTGTTTGACTGCTCCGGGAAACCAGGGCCTTCCCTCCTGGAGGTAAGGTGCTCTCTGTGAACCCTGGGATGTGTTCCCAGTAGAATAGATTAAAGCTGTGGGGCAGGAACATTAGAAACAGGGAAGGCCGGTCAGAACAGAGGTTGCAGAAAGTATGTACAATGTGCTCCCAAGGGAGGACATTTGCAAAGGACTGATGGGCCCCACGGTGGAAGTGGCTGGGAGGGGAGGTAGAGGCCCCACCTGGCCCAGAGAAATGAGAAACAGAAGGCAGCCTGTGGTGCGTCACTGAAACACAAAGGAAAGTGCTCCAGAGGCCGGAGACCAGGTAGCCCAACCACCGGGTTCATGTAGGGTGCAGGGCACTGGGTTACGGGACAGCCAATGTCCTTACACCATTCCCTCAAGGAGAGGAAAGAAAGAAACAACCCCCCAGCTTGGGATGTTGACTCTGTAGGCAACATTTCAGATCAGGCCTTCAGTGTGAATGAGCACAATATTAAGCTTCAGGGAGACACTAGGAACACCTGGCAGTGGTGTGATACCATGGGAATGGACTGGCTACACACACCCTTCCACATGAGGCTGTCTCCACATTGTATGCAGGGATAGAAGAGGGACTTTCCCCTGTCTCACAGACAGGCAGCTCTGTAGGGCTGCAGTAGTACGGTTGGCCAATGTGAGGAACTTACATGAGGGAGAAGAGGACCCTGGTGGGCCTCACAGGGCCATGGCCCTGGAGCCAGGGGCCAGCCTCCTCTTCCCGGCTGAACCCTCGGCCCTCCCACCTGCAGTGTCAGGAGCCTGACCTCCGCTTGAAAAGGCAGCTTCCTACTTACCTGATGGCTGCTCAGCACACTCTTCTTCCCTTCGCAAAAGTCAGAGATGTACTTCCAGGTCTTGTCTCTCAGAGTCCGGCGGTTTATGGGCTTAGAGGGCGGATGCTGTCTCCTTTTCCTTTGTTCTTCCTCAGCTTCCTCTTTCAAAATCCGACTTACAATCTCCTGCTTCCGGAGTTTCTGCTCCTCTTCAAAAGCCCTGTAGGAGGTGCTTCTCAGATAAGAGCTGGCGCTGGGTGCTCAGTGGCTACTAGGGTTGTGTATGGTACTCTTAGCTCTCCAGGAAGCCAAGAGCTAAGGTCCAGTCTAGGAGGGATCTGGTGTAAGGACACCATGTTTTGGGCAAGCTCCAAGCTCCATGGACGCTACAACAGACAAACTTCATAAGGGCAAGGTGGCTGGAGGTGTGACTTCAACTCTCACTTCACCTTAACCCTCCCTGCCCTGTCCAGCTCTACATTTGATCTGTCTAGTTTTGAAGTGTCTTACTTAGCCCAGTCTACAAGTCTCTACAGCAAACCCTGGCCCTCACGAGCCTCCCCACCCTAGTTTCTAGACTGGCTGCTGAGGAGTCCTTGGTGATACAAAAGGCAGGGCAACATGAGGGTGTGGCAAACTCTCACTCAGTCTCAGATTGTTTTATAGCCATCTCCTGGGGGGCACCACTCAGGCAAATGATATATACCAAGCACACATGAGCAGACTGACAGGACACATCAAAACTCTGGTGGCCATTGGGGGGGGGAGAGGGAGAGGGAGAAAGAGAGGAAGAGGGAGAGAGAGAGAGAGAGAGAGAGAGAGAGAGAGAGAGNGAGAGAGAGAGAGAGAGAGAGAGAGAGAGAGAGAGAGAGAGCTGCATGTTTGTGAGACACTATGAAGAGGAGGACGCCCTGTAGCAAGAAAGCTAGCAGGCAATATCCAAGCAGGTCCTACGCAGTGACCAGCAGGGAACAGGGACTTGGGAGAAAGGGCTTGGCCGTTCGTAATGAGATAGCTTTAGGCAGAGACACCAAGAAGTTGGTATGTGCAAGGTGGAAAAGTCCAGATGTGAGGCAGGCCCCTTTGGAATCTCTGTGGGACCAAGCCTGGGGGGGAGACCAAAGAATGAAGCAGAAGGGTGATTTGTGAGAAATGAGCCCCAGGCATCCCCCAGGGTGGAGGTGGTCACAGGAGTTCAGGAAGCCAAGAGAAATGAGGAAAGATGTGTCCTATCCCCACTAAGGGCCTCCACATAAAGCCCCCAAGTGGCAGAACTCCCTGGAGACTTTTCTTGGGAGTTGGGAATAGGATGCTGCAGTCCTCTCCCACAACCCACATCAGCCTTCCAGGAAAAGTCTGCGGAGGAATGAGCTTTGTTATTATCAGGAGATGTGTGCTGAGCCTTTCGGCTCTCTCTGTGCCCACTTCCCAGACAGGTGTCTCACCGCTTCTGGGCTTCTAGTTCCTGGTGCCTGCGTTGATGGAAAAGGTACTTGAAGGCATCTCCGCCTTGGGCTAGGATCACTTCTTTCTCTGTAAGGGCCTTCTGCTTAGCCAAATCTGCCCTGGTTTGGCCCCATGCTTGGAACTTTTTTAGTGTTTCCTGGAAATAGGGAACTCTAAAGTCACAGTATCAACATATGATACACACACAACTTGCACATTCTCATATTCAGATATTTTCTTTGAATGGATGTCTTTAAATCAATGCTGAAGCATGTGGGTCCCAAAGTAGGCAGTTCAACACCCATAATTTTTCATGTGTTTCTCACCTAACACACAGCCCTGGGCCCGCCCCCTGGGTCTAGAATTCTGTGCAGTGGTGAGCATGTTGACTCTGTGCAGCGGTGAGCATGTTGACTCTGTGCAGCTGTGTGCATGTTGGCCCTCTCCTATTGGTTATCATGCCCTGAATCTTCATGATGTGGCCCACTCTTCCCTAACCCAAGTCTGAGCCCTAGTGCTGGCCCTCACACTGCCCTGGGCCCTGTGACTACTGTTCCACTGAGATGAGGCCTTCTCAGAACAGTCCTAAATTGTTCTCTTTCTGCTGGATTATGGTTCCAGTTTGCAGTCCAGGTAGGAAGCCTGTGGTAGAGGCATGGTAAGCCTTCAGGCTGAGCAAGACCCAGGGGGTAGGTAGCCAGTTGGTTAGATGTACTGGGGAGGCTGGTGTTGGGGCCCAGGTAGCCCAGAGGTGAGGCTCCACCTACCCGACTGGCAGTGATGTTGTTCTTCAGGGCCAGCACAGCATCCATGCGCCGTTGCATGTGCTTGCGTGACTCCATCTCTTCCTTCTGCTCTTGCTCACGAACTCTGCAGTAATGTGCATTTCATTTATTTTTTACTTTTGTTTGCCTCTTTTGTGTCTGGGTTTCTCTATGCATCCCCAGATGTTCTGGAACTTGCTATGTAGACCAGGCTGGTCCCAAACTCAGAGATCAACCTGCTTCTGCCTCCAGAGTGCTGGAATTGAAGGTGTGTGCCACTATGCCTGACAAAATTTGCACTTTCAATAGGGATGTATGCAGTTACTGCTGGCAATTACAGAGCTATAGGAGCCTTAGGTGCTGATTACCTCTACCAGGGAAACAATAAACACTGACAATGTGAAGGTGCACGGACAGGCTCCCCGTCAGGGCTGTGCCTGTGAGACCCGTAGCTGGGGATGTTCTCTACACTCTAGGGCTTCATTGTGTCTCATGCTCCTCTTGCAAGTACAAATAGCTTCTTAAAATAAAACTGCAGATATATTTGTTTCTGATAATTAGTTAATGACTTAATTAGAGGACCTCAAAGTGAAATCTAGGAACCCACATTCCTGTATTCCCCAAGGGCATTGACGGAAGAAAGATTTAAGGTGAGAACCCACCTTCCCAGAGAGGCCTTCAGGAACTTAACTGCGATTCTGTGATTTCTCTGGGCATCTTCCACTAGCTTCTGATGTTTCAGCCCCAGCTCCTTTTGTGTATGCAAAGATTTCCTGCAGTGACACAAGCAGAAACAGGAATAAGTGTCACATATACTTGCCTGTCACAGTTATTAAAGTGCAGCTGGGAGCTCCAGTGTGAGGAAGTCACCAAAAACAGGGTTTGACCCAGGCTGGGCAGGAATCTGACAGAAGAGACCAGCAAGGATGGTGGCATAAACAGCTAAGAGGGCTTCTCTATCTTGAGAGCGCAGAATCCAGTAGCCCTAAAGTCCCTGGGGGTTGGTGGTTAAGCAGAGGTAGGACTCAGTGCTCTCTGAGGCTTGTGTAGGCAAAGGGGTATCCAGATGTGTGATGGAGGCAGAGAACAGCACAGCTGGAAGGGATAAAGGAATATGCAGAAGGAAGAGTCTGATGGTGCGGGTCAGTGGTGACTGTGGGCACCTAACATGGAGCCATTGCAGTACCCATGGCACAGATGCAAAGAGAGGGAGCTGTGAGCTGGTCTAGAGAGACTGGGTGTAGAACACAAAGGAACTGGCTATGGCCAGGTCTGGGTGGCACTTACCGGGCCCTCAGCAGGCGGTTCCTCTCTGACTTCTCCATGGCTTCTTTTTCCCTTTGAAGTTGCTGAGCTGAGTGTACCTCAAGGCCCCTCTGTCTAGCTTCTGCCTCTTCTTCATGGTGCTTCCGGACATCCTCAAATTGCCCCTTCTGGATCTCAATGTGCCACATGGCATTCCTTGTGAAAATGGAACATTTGTTGTTCTAGTTACTAAGATTATAAACAAAAGTGAGGAGACTGAAAAAAACTTAATATAAAAAGTTTCCCTTTCAGCTGCTTTAACATGTCACCTTTTAATTAATTCCTAAGCATCTACAAAGTGAAAAGCAAATTATCCTTTATACTCAAATTAGGAACTGTCCCACAAACTGCTCTGAGGTCTGTGTCCTGTGAGTTAGCCAGGTGCTGACTTACAAAGCCTGTCTTTCAGGCTTGCAAACTTACTCGCTGTCCTTCAGCATGGCTGTGATTTTGGACTGCAGATCTTTCTCGTTCTCTAGCTCTGTTTGCAGGCGTCTGGATGCAGCCTGGAGACGGCCAATAGCAGCCCTGGAGAACAGCATCAGAACAGAGGAAGTTCATCAGAAGCAGATGGCCAGAGGTGAGGCCCTGTGCTGTCAAGTAAGGTGCTTCCTACACCCACTTCCAGCTGGCCAAGTAGGACCAAGGTAGGGCCTTATCTGGGGCCTGTGGAGGTCAGAGGTTGGCTGGGTGTTTTTTTTTGTTTTGTTTTGTTTTTTTTTAAGATTTATTTATTTATTATATGTAAGTACACTGTAGCTGTCTTGAGACACTCCAGAAGAGGGAGTCAGATCTTGTTAAGGATGGTTGTGAGCCATCATGTGGTTGTTGGGACTTGAACTCTGCACCTTTGGAAGAGCAGTTGGGTGCTCTTACCCGCTGAGCCATCTCACCAGCCCGGATTTTGTTTTTATTTCCACTCATGTACTCCCTGATATTGGCCTCTCACTTTCTCTTAGGAAATTAGAAGCCAAAGTCCTACTTGTCAGGCCTTGAGTTCAGGAAGGACTGGCACACTCCCTGAAGCACTCCCTCAGAATTACTCTGAGTCTCCACTCTGTTCCTCCTTTCCTAGCACACAGCTCTTAGTGTACTGTCTACTGTTGTTGAGGCCCAGTCACACTACCAGATGCAAGCCTTCATGCAGGGTGAGCCGAGACCTCCTCTCAGCAGTACCATGTTTGGAGGGAAAGCCGAAAAGCCTTGTCCCTGAGAAGTGCCTGAGAGCACGGGTCATGGATGAAGTGCTCCTGCATGTGTGTAGTGCTGGTGGACACATTTCCCGTAACTCATCAACTCATCATTTGTGGACACTGAGCAGCTGATCCACAGAATCAGATGGGGTTTTTAACCCCACAATGAGCCAGGTGAGGTGGCTCAGTCTTGTGAGCCTAGTGCTTGGGTTGTGAGGCAGGGGACTGTGAATTTGGGGATAGGATAGATTATAGAGTTAGAGTCTGTCTCTAAGTAAATAAGTCAACAGACACAAACACTCTACAAAGAAGCCATTTCCACCAGTGACCAACGCTACAACTTCTACTTCACGAGCTTCATGGACACAGCCTTGTCTCTTCCCCGATCGCAGCATCCTATACTAGCATTTCTTTTCTTTCCTTTGTGTGTATGCACACCCATGTGTGTCCATGTGTGTGTGTGTACGCATGTGCAGTCACATGTATACATGCATGTGCTGAGACACCAGCATCAGTTGTCTTCCTGGGTCATTCTCTGCCTTTTTCTTTTGAGACAGCCTCTGTTACCAAGTCTGGAACTCACAGATCTTGCTAGTCTCACCAGCCAGTCAGACCTCTGGACCCTCCTGTCTCTACTTCTCCTATGTTGGGATTATTGGTATGCTCTGCACTGCTCTGCACATGGGGGCTGGGGTTAGATGCAGGTTCTCACTCTTGGGTAGCAAGTATTTCACCATTGAGCCAGCTCCTAGACTGACATTTCTTCTTTGTGGAGAGATGTTCTTTGCCCCTTAACTACCTGAACACAGCTGGAACCTAACACTATTCTTTGTTGAATGAGTGAATGAGCCTCTGAGGTATGACAGTGTCTTGGCCATCATGGTCACACTTGGCTGCCCAACCTCCTTGTAGGCCACAGGATGACCTACATGTTGTTGGCTTCTTTCTCTGTGGCGATCTCGGCTGCCAAGCTCTCCTGCTGCTTGTTGAGAAGGTCCATCCTCTGACGACAGATATGCAGCTCCCCTCTAGAACATTGAAATAGGAATCGGCATAATGTTTTCCTAAGGTTCTAGCTTCTAGCCTCAGAAAGGGCCAGTGGGGGCAGGGGAGGGAGAAAGCCTAAGGTCCAGGCCAAGGACTAATAATACTTTGTTTTTCTAGGGGGTCTCTGACTCTATGAAGTCACAGGACTGGGGTGTTTTCTAAAAACCCTGCCAAAGGAGCTAATCGTGTAAATTTCTCCCAAAGGTGTTATGTCTAGGAAACCAAGGAAAGTGCATTTAACGTGAACCTGTATAAGCACAGGCCCAAGGAGCACGCAGCTACACATGGCTACAGCTCTTCATCAGCATGCTGCCACCCAGACCAGAGCGGTTCCCTGTGTAGGCCTGGATGAAAAGCTCACTCCTGCTATTCGTCTTTCACCTCAGCGGGAAGTGACAGTACATGACCTAAAGCATGAGTTCTAAAGTACACCCAAAGGATGTCAGGACAATACAACACGCCATTGCTGTTGGGTAAAATCCTATACCCACATGATGTCAGGTGCTGATATCATGAAGAAAAATGCTTTTGTTTTTCAGAGACACTGAAATAGGAGCGAGAAAAGCCAACCACAATGATCTAGGGGTGGTGTGAGGGGACAGTTGCCTCCTACTAGAGTCCAACTTTCCTGTGTGTTGGGGACACACTCAGTATTCAGCTGACTATGCTGGCAGGCCAAGTGCCAGGGAGCCAGGGCCAGCAGGGCCCTGAGACGTAGCAGGTTATCCACCAAGAATAACCTCAATCACTCCTGAAATGTTCAGGAACGAGACGGTCATGGAGGCCCCAGCAGGACCCAGGAGCACCTTAGTTCTCTGGGAGCTTGTCTGGACTGAGGGAGAGGGAAAAGACGTGGAGCGCTCCCCATCTGTTCAGGTTTGTGAGGTTGCTCCCTGTAAAGACTCTCCTGCATGTTGGGTCCTGCCTTTTACAGGGACGCCGGAGTACAGCAGCTGGAGCGCACCAGAC
>NC_034595.1:106307200-106308912 GCF_900095145.1 Mus pahari | reverse complement strand
AGAGAGAGAGAGAGAGAGAGAGAATACACACACACACAAAGAAAAAAACATAATTTTGATTTTTTTTGTATAAGTGTTTGCCTGTATCTAAGCATGTACACCTTGTGTGTGCCTACAGATTCCCTGGAGCTGGAGTTATATATAGACAGTGGTGAGCTGCCATGAAGGTACTGAGAACTGAACCAGGTTCTCTGCAACAGCAGTACCTCTGAGACATCTTTCTAACCCCTATTTTTAAAAAAGCTTTTTTTTTTTTTTTGAGAACATTGTCTTAAGAACATCCCTGTAGACTTAGACTTTTAAAAAACATGGAGAATTATGGGTTTAACTCCATATCCTTATTGTATCTCTGTGAAAATTACTGAAAAGAAAATGCAAAAATCCAGAGCCTACCACCACAAGGAGAATGAGAAAGAGGCAATTGGGTGAGAGGAACATAAAAACCCAAGGTCAGGGTCAGGGGTCCTTATGGACCTCAAAAACATGGTCAGGGAGTCAAGTCTGTAGGCTGGAAGGGATGCCAAATCAAGGACATCTCATAAAAGTTTGGATCATCAGAAAAATTTAGAAGAAATTCTAAAACATTCCAGAAAAGAAAAACAGGCCATATTCAAAGGATTAAGATTTAAACTGGCATCAGTTTATTAATGGAAACTAGAAAAATACAGATGGTCACATTCAAAGTCTCAGTCACTATTTATTATTTTTCAACTAAAAACAACAGGAGAATTCCTGTTCGAGAAATAAATGAATTTAGAAGATGCACTTTCCCTGGAATAAAGGGCTGCCAGGAAACACACTGTCATCCCTGTTCTGAAACAGTCTGCACTGGGAAAAGGCCTCTATTACCGTCATCCATGGTAGGGAAGTTGTCCACAAGGTCCTCATCAGAAAACTGGACAGTAGCTTCTTCCATACTGGGAGACAGATATTAGCTGTAAAACATTATTATAAAATATATATCAACAAGATTGTAGTTTAAAAAAATGTTAATGTTTCTAATAATTTAAGGGTGCAGAGACATGTACCCAGGGTCCCAGTAATCAGGAGCTGAGGAAGAGAGACATTTGAGAGTACCATCGACCACACAATAAGACTCAAAAGTACAAAAAATAACGATTGTATATTAATATCCACTAAGAAAATGGATAAGTAGCTGGGCAGTGGTGGCACATGCCTTTATCTTAGCACTTGGGAGGCAGAGGCAGGCAGATTTCTGAGTTCAAGGACAGCCTGGTCTACAGAGTGAGTTCCAGGACAGCCAGGGCTATACAGAGAAACCCTGTCTTGAAAACCAAAACCAAAACCAAAACCAAAACCAAAACCAAAACCAAAACCAAAAACCAAAAACCAAAAACAAAAACAAAAAAAAAAGAAAAAGAAAGAAAGAAAGAAAGAAAGAAAATTGATAAGCTAGAAGTTAAGAAAAAAATACAGAGGAGACATTGGCAAAACTTTGTATCCAGAAGACAGAGGCTCTAAATATGAACAAGGTAAAACTACAAACTTGTAAAAGGTCAAGGCTGTCTAATATATGTTGCAAACAAGATGCAGAAATGGGGAGTAAACCTGTCTGTTCACTCTCACCTAATATGTGTGGTCTGGGCTGCTGAGCCGGTTCAGAAGGTTAGGGGGCTTGCTGCCAAGCCTGACAATCTGAGTTCAGTCCCCAGGGCCGCTTGGTAGGAGACAACTGACCCCCATAAGTTGTT
>NC_034595.1:106300101-106306974 GCF_900095145.1 Mus pahari | reverse complement strand
GTCAGATCTTGTTACAGATGGTTATGAACCACCATGTGGTTGCTGGGATTTGAACTCTGGACCTTTGGAAGAGCAGTCGGGTGCTCTTACCCACTGAGTCATCTCACCAGCCCCACAAGTTGTTCTCTAACCACACGTGTGCTCTGTCACATACACACAGACACAAAGATTTTAAAAGTACTGAAAGGATCAAATGATCCAATTTCTTCAACAAATAATCATCACAGAGTAAGAGGAGAGGTGGGGATGCCTCTCAGATCTAAGTCTTCAAAGACAAACCAGCCGCACATCCTGTAAAGATTGTGTTTGTCTCCTGACTCTAGCAGACAGCACTGAATGAGATTCTTGGGACAGTTACTGAAAACTGGCAACAGGTATTGAATTTTATGAAGAAATAACTGTTAATTTTGTGGGAGATGAAATGATTTTGTGAGTTGGCTAAAAGTACAGAGGTACGTAGTAACATTTTCAAAGAGAGATGAGAGTATGACCAACATGTTATCTTCACAATGTATCAGCCCAGTTAGAACAGGAATAAGACAGCACTGATCTTGCTGATGAAGGGTGGTTGGAATCTAGATTTCATATTATCCTTCTCCTTATTAGCGTGTGTGTGTGTGTGTGTGTGTGTGTGTGTGTGTGTGTGTGTGTGTACTCAAAAAGGCTAAAGAGGTTTTCAGATTCCCTGCAACTAGAGTTACAGGTGGTTGTAAATGACCTCAAATTGGCACCAGCAACTAAACTTCAGTTCTTTGCAAGAGCCATGGATGTTCTTAACAGTTCTCCCCGGCCTCCTTCTCCTTTATTTTTACGATTCTGGACTTTTCTGTAAGAAAAAAAAATGCAAAAGGAAGAAAATGCAAGCAAGCAAACAAATGAACAGACAGGTTAAGGCACTGGAGATGTCCTACAGTCAGTAAGTCAATTTTAGATTCTCTAAACTGCATCCGAGTCTCAGCAAGAGTCTGTACGTGTATAGGTGCCTATGTGCATCCACTTGAGGAAAGTAAGTCATAAGCTTGCCCAGTGACTTTTAAAATATAAGTTGAAGAACAAAGAACAATAGTATTGAAGTAGAACAGGGGGGAAGGGAGGGAGTCCTGCGGTACCTATTCTAAAGTTACAAAGTTACAATGGTACCAGGCACAGAGAAACAGGCCCAGGAACTGGTTGCTAAAGACTGAGGCCATTTAGTACAAAATCTGATTGCTCACCAGCAGAAGCAGAGCTGGGTTTATTTCAGTGGGCATGTTAAGAAGCTGGACCCTTTCCTGGAAAATCAGCTCCAGTGGATTAAGAGCTCATTTATGAAAAGTGAAACCACCACAGAGGCAGTGGCCAAGAGGGGTGATGACATCAAGGTTCCTAAATAAGACACAAAACATACTAGGTATGAGAGAAAATGCTGGTAGAGTAACCTGTATTTGTATTTGAAATGTCCGATAGGTGATATCCTAAAGAGATGTGGAGAAAAGCTATGGGGCAGAGGGTAACTACGACCATCAGGCAGAAGCTTCATACCAGGGGCTTTATAATAAGGGGCATTCAGCCAACACACACAGGAGCCAATATTCATCAGCATCCCTGCCTGTACAGCTGCTCTCTGAGTGTTATTTAGTGGAGCCCTCATTTGAATAATAAACTATCTCATGATTATAACTTAAGAAATGTTGAGCAGAGTGATGGTGGTGCACGTCTTTAATCCCAGGACTAGCAGAGGCAGGCAGATCTCTGAGTTCGAGGCCAGCCTGGTCTACAGAGTGAGCTCCAGGACAGCCAGGGCTATACAGCAAAACCCTGTCTCAAAAAAACCAAAGGGAGGGCTGGTGAGATGGCTCAGTGGGTAAGAGCACCCAACTGCTCTTCCGAAGGTCCGGAGTTCAAATCCCAGCAACCGCATGGTGGCTCATAACCACCCGTAACAAGATCTGACGCCCTCTTCTGGAGTGTCTAAAGACAGCTACAGTGTACTTACATATAATAAATAAATAAATCTTAAAAAATAAAAAAAAACCAAAGGAAGAAAAAGACAGACAGACAGGAAGGAAGGAAGGAAGGAAGGAAGGAAGGAAGGAAGGAAGGAAGGAAGGAAGGAAGGAAGGAAGGAAAGTTGCTCAACATGGTCTGGAATAAGGGAACTGCAAACCAATGGGAATAAGTGACCTGTCATTACATGTTTGTCAGACTTTGGAGCACAAGAGCATGAAGATCTAGCAGGCGCTGGTGAGGACAGGAAACAGTAAAGAGGCTCCAAGGTTCCACAATGGAATGAGGACTGAAGAACTGGAGCTAGGGTGTTAATTAGGAGCTAAACATTCTATAGAAAAAAAAAAAAAGAAGAAGAAGAATACACTCTTTGCCTTTCCCTATTATTCTTAAAACAGTGCAGATTTATCTTGTTCTTAGAGCGGTAGTTCTCAACCCCATGGGTCTCGGCCTTTTCGTTTGCTGCTTATCAGATATTTACATTATGGTTCATGATGGTAGTAAAATTACGGTTATAAGTATGAAGTAGCAACAAAAATAATTTTATGGTTGTGGGTCAACACAGCATTGAGGAACTGTATTAAAGGGCCTCCGAGTTAGGCAGGCTGAGAACTCAACTCCAGAGGCTGGGCATCTGGGTCTCAAGGGTATAGAGCCACTGTGTCCACAGGTGTGTGTGGAACCAGCTGGACACAAGGACTCCCATCTTGAGTCATACTTACGATGTTCTACAAATAGCCTTGGCTGGTTTTTTTTTTCTCCCCCTTTTCTCAGCATAGCATAAATCAATGAGATCATTGGTGTCTTATGTGGGACTTTATAGCCATATCTGCTTCAGAGACATCCCAGTTGAGCCTTTCCTTTTTTGACAGCAGCTCAATATAGCCTGAATCCACAATCCTCCTGTCTCAATCTTCTGAAAGCTGGGGATTACAATAGTGTGCCACTGGTATCCAGCTTTGATATTTGGAGCCAGTCTTTGGTTACTTTGTGGCTTCTTTTCTTCACCCATTCAACCCCCTAACACTAGATAGGAGAGAAAGGATAGAGAGGAAAGGGAAAGAGATCCCTGAATATAGTTAGGGGCTGGGAAGGGGGTGGTGCTATCATCAGACTACTTCCTGCTGACTAGGGACACTGAGTTCCTTGGGTCAAGTTTGATCTTCATGTTAGGATATCTAATGACTTGCTCTTTCTTCTTTGTGTAAGCCTGCTTATCAAACCACAACTAACAGCAGACAACGGCAGCCAATAACCAACATCAGTCAATAACCAACCAACAACCCAACAACAGCCCACCTATCAGGGCTCTAGCATTTATATAATACCGTCTGAAAAGTCTCCAGAATTCCAGACACCCATACACTCACAGAAACCATCTGCAGCTGGCAAAATCACACCCCTGCTAGAGCATGAGGCAAATCATAGTCAGCTGTGGTGGACAGTCTGAAGCAGCCCCATATCCCACACCTAGGATTAAGAAAAAAAAATTCTTAAATATTCCTGTGTTTTTTTAAAGAAACCAAAACTCCCAAATTGTCACTACAGATATTATTTTAAGATAAACAGGCAGATTACAGAAAGAATGAGTCTGCTTTGGTTTTATTTTGAGATAGGGTTTCTCCATTTAACCACGGCACTCACCAGGCTGGCCTCAAACTCACAGAGATGGCCTGCCTCTGCCTCCCAAGTGCTGGGATTGAAGGCGTGCGCCATCACCACCCAGCAAGTTTGGCTCTCTGCTCTACTTCACAAATACACACTTCATTTTGACCCCAAGTTTTTGACTCACACTTGGGTTCATTTGGTCTGCTGCCATTCAGGCCCATACTTACATACTTACATACTTCCTGTCCCCCAATGCCTAGCAGCAAACTGCACTTGGTATAACCCTAGATTTGTCTTTCTCTTCTTTTCAGTCTCACAGCACCTTGAGGCTCGTCCTTATAAATTGGGACTAGGTTGTTCTGCATAGTAGTGCTGTGTGCACCTTCTTGGAAACCAGAGTGTGTGTGTCTACTTTCTTGGCTTTTCATTTTGTCTAAAGCTGCCTTTGCCCCTTGGCACCTGACTTCATCTAACATGTTCAACGCTGCAGTGTTAGCTGAGGCAGTCCTGCTGTAGCCTGTGATGATCTCTCCTGCCTCCCTCTCCCAATGAGATGGATAGTTCTTCCATCTCAGAGGAAGCTGATGAGCCACCTCAGCTCCTCTTAGCCATGGAACATTATGTTTTTACTGGTTCGGGGGATTGGGACGTTGGGAGTCTCTGGGGTCACCTTACTGCCTCTTCTAACTTTTCTTCTGAGAGGACGACCCTCTCCTTACAGAGGGAGAAACTCTCACTTGTCACAGTAGTTTTCCAGGGTTGCCATAACAAAGTGCCCCAACTTGTATTCTTCACGCAACAGAAATGTATTCTGTCAGTCTTGAAGCTTGTCTTCGTTCTTTTAAAGACAGGGCTTCAAGCTGGGTGTGGTGGCACCGGCCTTTTAGTCCCCAGCACTCGGGAAGCAGAGGTATGTGGATCTCTGAGTTTGAGGCCAGCCTGGTCTGCAGAGCAAGTTCCAGGACAGCCAGGACCATACAGAAAAACCCTTTCTCAAAAAAAAAAAAACAATCAAACTATTAATAAAAATGACTGTTCAGGAATAAATTTCTAATCTAAGATAAGCAGAGATGTATGTTTACACACGATTAGAAGTGAGAATCATGGGTTTGTTCATAGTTAACCAGGGGAGGAGGGTACTGTGTTGTGGGTGAAGACAAGATTCTATTTATTGGCTTGGGTAGGCTTTTGATAATCGTTTGATAATCGATCCTTAAATTGTGCACAAGAAGTTAGGCACAATTTGTCTGGAGAGAATGTTCATCAGTGAGTACCTGAGCAGTCAATTCATTACCTGGCTCACATTACTTATTAGTCCACTCATTACGTGGCCCACAGCAGAAGTTCGTTCAGGGAGTCTTTTGCTAAGCATTTTTACCCAGATAAGGGAATCATTTTATGGAAAATCAAGCCAAGGAGGCCTATCCACTTGCAATGAAGGGTTTTGTATTTAAAGCCAGGCTGGAACAGCGGGAGGTGACTCTTACTTTAACCTCTCAGACTGATGCCTGGTTCTTCACCAGGATTGATTCTGCCGCTTCCTAGGCTGTGGTAACCACGTGACTCACTGCCTCACGCGTCCACACAGAGAAACCACCCCTGCTTAGCGCACCCTCAGCGCAGCCCTACGGCAGAAGTCACCAGTACCCACCTCTCTGGCCAGCCCAGTGATGCCCCTCAGCGGTGAGACTTCAGCAAAGGTCCCCCAGGAATGGGCTGGACTGTTGGCAAACCCCCTCAGGAACGGCTCTTCGGTGGTGGTCCCTCAGCAGCAACCTCTCAAGAATGGTCCCTGGCGGCCGCCCCTTAGCAACAGCTCCTCACAAATGACCCCTAGAAAGTGGTCCAGTAACTAGGTCGCCTCCCAGTAACAGATCCTCAGCAACGGTTCCTCAGTACTGGCCCCGCAGGATCAGCTCCTTAAGCCCCTTGACGATGGCCTCTTAACGGCCCGACTGCCCCCCAGCCACCGTGGGTCTGAGGCTGCGTAGTTTGGGCGCGTAGCTCCATGGCAACGGAAGGCTGCTTTGGGGTAGTGGGCGGGGCTGTGGCTGCAGAGGGAGAGCCTGCGCGCAGGCGTAGTGCAGCAGCGGGGGTGGAGTGGGGAGAGCGTCGCGGAGGGAAGAGCCTGACATTGACTGTTGCCCAGATGATTCTCCTGGAGACTGGAGCAGGTGCTCGATTACTTGTCTAAAGCCAGTTGAAACTTGGGTCAACTGCTTGGGTCAACTTAAAAGACCATTTACGCAAAAGTTGGAATCTCCTGCGTCTCTTGGATCTGCAGTCTGGCTCTCCCAGGTCCTGTGCAGCCTGTGTTGTGCCCTCTAGATGGTGACATCTGACTCCTCTGTATAACCCACAGGACTCTTTGGATTGTGTTTGGTCGTTTAAGTTGGTGGTGTCACTAGTCCGGGCAGGAGGTGGGCTCAACAGTGAACAGGACATGTTCCCTTTCCTCAGGGTCACAGGGATGACTGGCAACTCCTGTAGTTTTGTCTTGGAGATGGAGAGCTTTCAGCGTTAAGAAGTCCTCAAAATAATACAGAGGCTGTGGAAATGTCAGTGGAGACCGGGGGTGGGGGGGTACCTCTGTACTCCCTTCAGATACTTTGCCTCTCAGAATTGTAAGCCTGTGAAATACCACTGCAATACTGTATAGGTGTGTGTGTATGGATGTGGGTGTTTGGAGGGAATAAAACTTAGATCCTCATTCCTATGCAACACACACACACACACACAAACACACACACACACAGGTGTCCTATAAGTTTAGAGCATTGTGTATGGAAGCCTGATGTCCTGTAGTAAAACAGTCTGGGAAAGACAGCCAGTTGGTATGTAACCTTTAGCTGAGGGAGAATGTGAACTGGGCCTCCTTACTCTGAGTTGTCCCTGGTAAATGGCTGAGCAGAGAGGGTTGTAAGACAACCATATCCAATGCTAATATTTGTGGTATGAAGTATAATCCCCACTACAGTAAAACAAGTGAATAAATTGGTCTTCTCTTTCACGTTGCCTCAAGTATTTGTTACAGGCACAAAACTCTGATTAACACATGCAGTTTTCTCTAGGGCATACTGTGCTCCTCTGTTAGGGTGGCCAAGCCTGTCAGGTATACATTAGGTTTGCCTCCCTTCCACTTTTATCTCAGTATGCCAGTTGGGAATCAAGGACTGAAGGATTTCTCAGTTCAATTCTTCTTCTTCTTCTTCTTCTTCTTCTTCTTCTTCTTCTTCTTCTTCTTCTTCTTCTTCTTCTTCTTCTTCTTCTTCTTCTCCT
>NC_034595.1:106289872-106299981 GCF_900095145.1 Mus pahari | reverse complement strand
CCTCTTTTCTTTTTTAAGATTTATTTATTTTATATATGAGTACACTGTTGCAGTCTTCAGACATACCAGAAGAGGGTATCAGATCCCATTACAGATGGTTGTGAACTGCCATGTGATTGCTGAGAATTGAACTCAGGACCTTTGGAAAAGTATTCAGTGCTCTTAACCACTGAGCCATCTTTCCAGCCCCTCTCAGTTCAATTCTTTTCCCTCTGCTAATCAATCCAAGATGCCTACTACATTTCTGGTGTACCTAGTTCTATCCCATGACTTTGAACTAGAGGACATGGGTTGACACCATTGGTACAAGAAATGGTCTGAGAGAGATGACTGCAGGGGATTTGGAAATGGGTTTCTCACTGTCTGTTTGGCAATGAGGAGTGCTGCCTAGGCAGCATGTGAATACCTTGTCTGAGGAAGCAGCTCATCTGTGAGACTTTTACCAGCAACAAATTGGAGTGGTGGCTGGTGCAGTGATGTGGACTTTAGGGAAAGGCATGCGTTCGTGGAGTACAGGAGAATGTTCTACCTGTAATTCAGTTGTATTAGTACCCTACAGAGGGATCATGAAAAGTTGGAGGTCAGTAGAATGCTAACACCGCTGTGAAATCTGGTGTTGTCTTGGTAGTTGGTAGGCGCCTGATCTCTCACAACGAGAGCAAAAGACAAGCAATGCCGGAGCGGGACTGAGCTCCAGGAATGACCGAGTCTCTGTTGAACAGGTTTATCAAAGCTAGGCCATAGTCCTAACCTGTGGAACAGTACCTAGGGCTGTGGGGTAGGCACTCACTGACACCCTTGTGTCCTTGAGTGTACAGCTGTTTGGACTCTGAAATGACTTCAGACCATTCCAAGGTAACTCCTGCCTTACTAGGAAGAGATAGCACCCCAAATTGTTCACGAAGACACAGTAGAGGGATAACAAGATTCCCTTTGGTGCCTTATTTTAGCCCCTCTCCTGGTTACCACGAGGGCAACAAGTGGCGAGATATTCTCTAGACAACTCATAAGTAAAATCCACAGGGCTGTTGACTTGTACTGAACTCCCACACCCCAACGGACTAGATCAAACTGGAGCTATTCACACATTACCACAAAGAACAGGGTGTTTATTTGACCTGAGAAACTGGGTGAGCAATGTGATAGCCAAGGAGTTTTACAAGTATCAAGGCAAACAAACCAGGAAATGTCACACCAGCACATAAAATAAACTGTGATGGTTTGTATGTGCTTGGCTCAGGGAGTGGCACTTTTTGGAGGTGTGGCCTTGTTGGAGTAGGTGTGTCTCTTTGGGCGTGGGCTTTAAGACCCTACTCATAGCTTCTAGCTCACTAGCAGTCTTCAGATGAAGATGTAGAACTTTCAGTGATGCCTGCACCATGCCTGCATGGATGCTGCCATGCTCCCACCTTGATGATGATGGACTGAACCTCTGAACCTGTAAGCCAGCCCCAATTAAAGGTTGCCCTTATAAGAGTTGCCTTTGACGTGGTGTCTGTTCACAGCAGTAAAACCCTAACTAAGACACAGATAGAGATAAGACATAAATGAAAACTCCTTAAAACAACCAAAGGAAAGAGCCAGTTTTACAGAGTGCACCAAGAGAAACAGAGCCATGATCCAAGGGAGAGACATCCTGAAAACACTGAGGAGAAGAAGCAAAAGACAGACTGACAGGCGCATCAATAACCTAACTACCTATGCCCTGGGAAGCTGGCTGTTGAAAATGAACACAGTGTTATGGCATGCAAACCATAACAGTAAAGTTGTTTTTGTTTAAAAAAAAAAAGCCAGGTGTGGTAGTGCACACCTTTAATCCCAGCACTTGGGAGGCAGAGGCAGGCGGATTTCTGAGTTCGAGGCCAGCCTGGTCTACAAAGCAAGTTCCAGGACANCCAGGGCTACACAGAGAAACCCTGTCTCAAAACAAACAAACAAACAAAAAAAAAACCATAGCCGGGTGTGGTGGCGGCGCATGCCTTTAATCCCAGCACTTGGGAGGCAGAGGCAGGCGGATTTCTGAGTTNGAGGCCAGCCTGGTCTACAAAGCAAGTTCCAGGACAGCCAGGGCTATACAGAGAAACCCTGTCTCGAAAAACCAAAATAAATAAATAAATAAATAAATAAAAATAAAAATAAAAAAAATTTAAAAAGTAGTTGGGCATACGGTGTAGCTCAGTTGACAGAGTGCTTGCGTAGCACACACAAGACTGTTAAATCACCAACAGTGCATAAAACAGACATGGTGGCACTTATCATTAATCCCAGCACTTGGGAGACAAACAGGAGGATCAGAGTTCTGATTATGATTAATTACATAGTGAGTTTAAGGACATCCTGGGCTACATGAAACCCTGTCTCAAAAAGCATAAATTTAAAAAGTGTGTGAGTGTGTGTATGTGTGCACACACTCAGAGGTTATGAGTGTTTTCTCAGAGAACCTAAGTTTGGTTCTCAGCACTCACACTGGGCAGTTTACAGCTGCCTGTAACTTTAGCACCAGGTGTGGACACACCCTCTGGTCTCTGAGGGCACCTACACACACATGGCATATGCACACATAGACATACACATACATGTGTAAATAAACATTACAAGTTAAAAATAAAGGGCTATAGAGATGTCTCAGAGGTTAAGAGCACATGCTGCTCTACCAGAGGACCACAGTTACATTCCCAACACCCAAGTCAGTGGCTCAAAACCCTCTGTAATTCCAGCTCCAGGAGATCTGATGCCTTCTTCTGGGCTCCGAAGGGACCTGAACTCACATACACACACACACACACACACACACACACACACACACACACACTTTTAAAAAGAAAATGTTAAGGAAAAGTAAATTTATCTTTAGATTTATTATTTTTATGTTGTGTGTATGAGTGAGTGTTTTGCCTATATGTACATATGTGTGCTACATGCATGCCTGGTGCCTTCAGAGGTGAGAAGATGGTATCAGATCGCCTAAAACTGGAGTCACAGATGTCTATAAGCCACCATGTGGGCCCTGGGAACTGAATCCAGGTTTTTTGTAAGAGCAACAAATGCTCCTAACTGCTGAACCATATCTCTAGCCCCTAAAATAAAATTTAAAAGAAAATGAAGATGGATAGGCAGTGTAACTGGTTGTGCAGCAATCATATATAGCATGTGTAGAGCCCTAGGGAACAACCCTCTATGCTGCAAAACATACAAATAAATACATGAAAAAATAAAGGGAAATTTCTGTTACTTTCCTCCTATCTGGAACAACTTTTAAAAACTGAACAAAACACACAAGACAATAGCAGTTCTCAGTTATTGGGCATCAGGTCATCTTGGAGATGATAAGTGGGCAAGGGAGCCTATCTTAATTATTTTCATGTCGCCATAACAAAACACCACGATGTAGGCAACTTATAGAAGAAAGTTTTGAGTTTGTGCCTCACAGTTCCAGAGGGCTGGAGTCCATGACCAAAACTGGTGGAGCATGGCAGCAGGCAGCACAGGGGCTGGAGATGTAGCTGGGAACTAATATCTGACCCACAAGGATGAGTCAGAGAAAAGGAGCTCTGCAGATAACCTGAGTCAGGACACGCCTCCTCTAAAAAGGCCACACCTCCTCATCCTTCCCAAACAATTCCAGCCAATGGGAACCAAGCATTCAAATATAGGACCCCATGGGAACAATTCTCATTCAGATCACCACAGAGCCCTCAGAGGATGCCAACTTCTACCAAGGAAAGTGTCCAGGCCATGTTTGAGACAAGAGAACAGCAATAAAGGAAAACAGATGATGTGGTTTATTTAATAAAGATTAAAAATTCTGGGCCGGTAGGGCAATGGTGGCATGAGCCTTTAATCTCCGCACTCAAGAGACAGAGGCAGGAGGATCTCTTGAGTTCGAGACTGGTCTACAGAGTGAGTTCCAGGACAGTTAGGGCTATGCAGAGAAACCCTGTCTAGCAAACAAACAAACAAACAAACAAACAAACAAAACAACAAACTCTGGACTTGCAAAAGTTTGGATAAAATGGAAACTAAATAGAGAAGCCCCAGACTGGGTGAAAATATATGTAAAACATCTATCTAAAACAAACATAACTACTCAGTTCAATAAATGGGTAAATAACCTCATTATTTTACTTAGTAAGAAATTAAAAGTAAACACCAGAAAGTTACTCAGCACCTTAGTCGTTGCAAAAGTCCTCATTATATCTGTAATGAGATACCACTACATAGCTTTAGATTGGTCCAAATTACAGATTTGCAAGGTTAAGTGTCGGTGAGGAGGCGAGGCAACATCTTTTTAGGTGGGAGCATTAAATGGTACAGCCACTTCAGAGAGCAGATTGGAAGTCTCTTATAAATTAAGCATTCATTCCCCTAAAACCCAACAATCCTACGCCTACATATTTATCCAAAAGAAATGAAAACATATGTCCACTCCAGGACTTGTACTTGAATGTTCAAAGCACTTTTACTCATAATAGCCTAACGACTGCCAACAGGTGGGAAGTCGAACAAATTAAAGTACATTCAGGGCAATGAAGTTCAGCAATAAAAATACTGCTGATGGCCAAGCATGGTCCCAGGTCTCAGGAGACAAAGGCGGGCAGCTTTCTGTGAGTAAGGGTAGGAATCTACCATCCTCCCCAGCCCCCCACCCCCAATGTGGATGCATGCAGCCACTAAATGTTGGTTCCCAGCTCTGCGGTCACTTGTCACCTGAGATTCAGGGGACTCAAGGCAATTCAGGCCTTGAAACTCCATAAAAGGAAGAGGCAGGATTCAGTTCCTTTATCTGGGGACTGGGGCTGAGGCTGAGGCTGAGCTGATGTTCCTCCTGGCTATGAGTATGTCAAAGCTGCCCTGGTTTCCTAGTCTGCCATCTGTCAGCTCACGGTGAGTATGAAGTATTCTTCATCAAAGAATGGAAACACCAGATGTGCCTGCAAGACTTAAGCCCATGGGTTTTGTGACCAAGGAGATTCCTTTACACTCCAGGAATAGCACTGGGTCCAGATCCTATACAGGGAAGCTGGTTCTAGGAACCAAAGGCAGGATCATTGGAAGCAACTTTGGAAGGCTACCTCCACCAGGTTCATACTGTGTGACTCCATTTATAAAGTATATATACATATAAAAATGACAGCATCTTGTTATCTAAACTACAGGGCATGGAACATGTAGCCCAGCTGGGTCTTGAACTCCTCCTGCTTCAGCCTTCTGAGTGCTAGGATTGCATTCACAACCATCCCTGGCTAGCAAACCTTCATTGACTTGTTAGACATTAGCACACATAATTAAAGAATCCAGGCCCAGGAGGCAGGTCAGTGGTAAACCTTTCTCACAAGGTGCCCCATGGCAGCCACAGAAGTTCTGGTCTGACCCCTTGTATATTAAGTCTAGCTAAGTCTCTTTAGCGCCATTTTTAGGAGTTTAGGAACATAGACCACTCATGCTAACATCTAGTATAGAGTATTTTTCATTGGTTGACAGCTCTTTGGTTAGAAATTTGTGTTCAACATTTTCTATCATGTGAAACACTTCAATGTGTCACTTTCAAAACAGAATTTGAGAGTAGGAATTCAAATAATGGTACTTTACTTTGGTGGTTGTCTTGCTCCAGGCAGAAACAAATGTTCTGAGAGTCCTGGGTAAATCTTCAGTGGGGGCATGGTATTGAGATTATTGAAGAATTGATAATTAAACCCTTTTCTGAGTGAACTGCATGCTTTTTTTGAGCAGCCTGTGGAGTTTAGTCTGCTCCAAGTATTTTGCACTTGATCCTTTCTGCCAAGTTTCCCCTGCTTATCCAGATGAACAACTCTATCTGAAAAATCACAAGATTAATAATTACACTCTAGGCTCAATGAAACCCTATTTGGATCACTGTCATTTTTCTGTATTTTCCCAGAAAAATAGCAAAGCAACTTTCTAAATGCATCAGGCAAGGAAAAAATTTAAATTTAGCCCATTGTCGTTTCCTTTTGCAGGTTGTGTGACTCACCTCCACCTCCTGGGGCCATCCTGCTGCAGTAATGGGCTTAGGCCAGCTCCCCTTCCCCGGTCTCACGTTTGTACCATCCCTTCCCATGTGCTGTGTGCGCCGATAAGGTGACCGTTCAAACCTAAGGCAAAGAAAACTGCAGGCCAGTCATGATTAGTGAGCCGCTCAGAAGACCATACCTCTGTGTCTTTTTCAGTGCCACATGGGGCTTTGCTATCCATGCATAAACTGAGCTGGTGGCTCCTGGGGCTGCCTATGGAGGCAGAATTTTCAACCCTCCAGCTCTCCTGCTCAGCACCACATCAGGAGAGCAGCAAGCCTCTCTCTCTGGAATGAAGAGGCCGCAGCCAGTGCCTTGATCATCCAACAGCAGATTCTACCCAATGGAAAAGCCAGAGTTTTGCATGTCAAATAAATAGTAGTGGATGTGATTTAGTGGTCTCATTTCTCTGATGAAATACCCAACAGGACAATTTAAGGAAGAAAGAGTTTATTTTTAGCTCACAGTTTAAAGGTGCAGTCCACCACAGTGGAGGAAGCTTGGCAGTGAGAACAGTGGGATCAGGAGTGAGGCAGCTGGTCACATTGCATCTGCAGTCAGATTCTCTCAAAGGTGCATCCAATCTAATCAAACGACAGTGAAAATGAGCCATGGATGCCAGCCCCTGAAGAATGCATAGCTCTGTGGATATATGAATAGGCTGGAAGTCCTATGTTCATTTTCACTATTGCTATTGTTTGAAGTTTTATGTATTTTAATTTTATTGTGAATGAATATTAGCATGCATGTATACAAGTGTACTATGCATGCCTAGTGCCCGAGAAGATCAGAAGAAGATGATGATCCTCTGGAACTAGTTTGTAAGATGCTATGTGGATACTGGGGCTCAAACTCAACTCCTCTGCAACTGTAGCAACTGTTGTGGGGCAGTGGTGGTGCGTGCCTTTAATCCCAGCCCATGGGAGGCAAAGACAGGAAAATTTCTGTGAGTTCCAGGCCAGTCTGGTCTACAGAGCATGTTCCATCACAGCCAGTGCAACACACAGAAACTCTTTCTCAAGAGAGAGAGAGAGAGAGAGAGAGAGAGAGAGAGAGAGAGAGAGAGAGAGAGAGAGAGAACCAATTGCTTTGAACCACTGAGACATCTCCCCAGCCCCACCTCACTACTGCTCTATCAGGGTAGCAGGTCCCCTAACCCATACTCTAGTCTAGGTGAACCAAGACTAGAAAGGGTGGGGAGAGTTTCATTAGGTATTTGGAAAAGAGTACACACCTCTGAGATAGACGGCCTTTCTGTGAGAAAGGCCTTGAGGTGGTAGATAGTGAGTGAGGCTCTCCCTCAGAGCAAGAATGGGAGTGGATGGAGAGAGTACAAGAACAATCTATAATGTCTGTAGAGGAAGAAGCAGGCCAGGCATGTTAGAAACAGCCTAAGAGGACTGGAGAGATGGCCCAGAGGTTGAACACACTGACCGCACTTTCAGAGGTACTGAGGTCAATTCCCAGCAACCACATGGCGGCTCACAACCATCTGTGATGTGATCTTGCTGCCCTCTTCTGGCATGTAGTACAGAACACTGTAATATATATATATATAAACAGCTGAAAACTCTAACAGCCATGTGGGACCAAGGCTTTGTTTCCTGACCTTGGGTGAGTCAGCTCCATAGTTATCTTTCCTAATCCCCTGAGTAAAACCCAGGTGAGAGGTAAAGACAGACCAATAACTAGCTCAAAATGTATACATACAACCTATATATGTATGTGTAGGAAGAAACAAAAGCTCAGAAACTACACACAAATCTTGCTAGGAACAAAAATTTGAAAGCTTGTAACTCCAGGACTTGAGGGTGAAACCAGTTGGGTGGCCAGGAGTTCAGAGTCATCCTTGACTATATAGCAAGTTCAAAACCAACCTGAACTACATCAGACCCTGTCTGAAAAATGAAAACAAAACAATAAAACATATCTAAGGAGTCCCTTGTGCTAGAAGCTCTATAAGTCATCTTTTCCAACACACCTGACTGGCCAGTTTCCAGGCATCCCCAGAGGACCTGAGTGTAGGACATTCTTACTATGTTGATTAGGCTGTATCTAAACTCCTCATCTTCTGTTTCAGTCTCTGTAGCAGCTGTAACTCCACATGTTCACCATTGGTAAGCGGGATCTGCTTATTTTAAAGTGTTTTCTGTGATCCTAGGCATCCAGTAAGGTCAGTGAATGAGGTGAAACAGGGGCTAAAGCTTGTGAGTAGCTTTTAAAAGGAATCCTTCAAAACTTTGCACTCAAAATAATTAAAATGGAAGATGTGTCCGGGGAAGAGCATACTAATTGGTTATCCAATAGCAAATGGTCAACCTTGAGAACAAAATACAAAGTAGCATTATACAGATGGAGCCGGTTATATTTAGGAATATATATGTATGTACATATTTGCATGTAGCAACAATTAATGAAAAAAAGAGGCCATGAATTTGAAAGAGAGAAAAGAGTGGTGGCATACAGGAGATGCTGGAGGGAGGAAAGGGAGAAATGATAGAGTTGTAATTTCAAAAATAAAAAAGATAATTAAAAAAAAAAAAAAAAAGATGTGTGAGCCTTCTGCTTTCCTATGGAGGGTGGATGTCAGCGTTGTCAGCAGGGCCTGTCCTGGTTGGTATGGATAGGTAAGATGGGGCCTGACCATCCAGATTCAGGTATCAGTATCCTCTCTTGTCCAGTAGGGTTTTCAAGTGCCGGTCACATAGTCAATAGTGCCTACCAGTTTTCTCTCTTATGAGGGAGGTTGTCCAGGTGGATGTTGTCCAGGGAATGGAGTGTGGGGAGGTGACTGATATTCACTGATAGAGGGAATGGTGGCTTCAGGAACGCCCCCTGCCTAGGCAACCCAAGCCTGAGACCCTCACAAACCTCTCAAGCAAGCAGGGCCTCAGGGATGAGATTTTACACTACCTGCATAAGGGAATCCACTCGTCTTGCGTCCCGGTCGTTTGCGCTCCAGGCAGACACGTGGAGGAACTTGTTTGCAGACAGCAAGGGCCACAGCTGGAGGAGGGTCTGGGCCGCCGGACTTCTGACAGCAATGGAGAGGACACGGTGTGCGAGGCTCTCGGAGTGCAGCGGAGCTACCATCGTGTGCTATGCGGTGCGCAGAAGCCTCCCGCGTGCGGCAGGGCGCGCGAGCGGGGGTGGGACTGTAGCGCGGGGCGGGGCGGGGCGGGGCAGGCTCGACGTTCCATCCTCCCCCAGAGCCCGTTCCACTCTCCTTCTCGCTCCCGCCCTTCTGGTGCCGCCGCGCGGCCGCAGGCAAAGCAACTTTGCTTGCGCTGGGGCTAGCCGGACCTGTCCCGCGCACAGTCCGCAAGGCCATGGACGTTCTGGGCTGGTTGCTGCTGCCGCTCCTGCTGCTGTGCACGCAGTCGCACCATGGCGCCAGGTGAGCAGCTCGTGGGCCAGGGATGATGTGGGGCAGGAGGGACTTGTCCTTTGGCGGGCACCCTCTGTGGGGCAGAGTTCCGAGTTGTCAGGACCCAGAGTCTTCACCCCTAGGTCCACCCTGTTCTGCTTTGTGAGTGCCGCTCTTCCAGATCTAAAGACCCGGCCGACCTCTCTCCTGCTGCCCGGGTGCTGTCCGCCGTCCTCGGTGCTGAATGCTGCACTCTGGGGCGAGATTGGAGCCGCCAGGCCAGGTTAATGTGGAAACCTCTCTTCATCCTTGTCCTTGGCCCCATCCCACTGAGCTGGTTTCTGCTCCACTGGTACCCTTCCAGGTGCAGAGCTGAAATCTCGGCAGGATGAGCTGAGGGCAAGAAGAAAGGAAGACTTAAGAACTGGGGGTCGTGGGGAGCGGGTCTGCCCTTGAGAAATGACCATCCTTTGCCTCTGGCTTATATGGACGCCTCAGGAAGGTTTGTCCCAACCCTGTCAGTAGGGCAAAGGTGACTGTGGGTCTTCTCTCAGCAGTTGCTTCCGAGTTTACAGACTGAATCCCGATTGCAGGTGAACAGCAGCCAAGCAGTCCTGTCTAATACCCCCATGGAAGGCGACTATATTCTTGGGGATAAAAGAGGGCTGTTTAGCCGGGCGTGGTGGCGCATGCCTTTAATCCCAGCACTC
>NC_034595.1:106250819-106289807 GCF_900095145.1 Mus pahari | reverse complement strand
AAAAAAAAAAAAAAAAAAAAGAGGGCTGTTTTCCCAGAGTGAGAAGAGTCTAAGCAGGGAGACCTTGGTCTGGGGCGTCCTCTCAGGAGCTTCCAACACTCCACAGTCCTTGTCTTCTTTCTCTTCTTGCTTGGACTTAAAACCCAACCTTGGTCATCTTGGGCCGAACAACCTACCATGAGAGTCATGAGAAGCAAGTGAAGGGCCTTTGTGAGATCCTATGGAGGAAAAGGCAGAAGTCAAACAGTGAAGACAGGTCCCTTGAGCTCTGTACTTGAGGGCCAACTGGCACGGACTTAGAGGGTTGGACAACAGACATGGCTGCATGCCAGCTGTATTTTGGCCGTAGATTCCCAGGAAGCATGTCATGCAGGTGTCTGAGCCTCTCTGCTGGCAGGTGAGGGATAGGTCCAGAAGGCCTAGATCTGGCTACAAATGTTATAACTAGGTTGGAGAGCAGAGAATGGCCACTGACCGTGAGCCTCTGATCAGCCAATGCCCAGAAAGGGGTTCTGTTCCTTATTTAGTCCCTGTGGGCCTTACTTCCTTTCTTCTCAGAGGGTAACATGGCTGCAGCTATCATGTTTGAGGCTCTGAGGTCAGATGTTGGCCGTGACCATGGCCACATAGCCAAGAATTTGAAAACTGAGAGCCTCTGGCACCCCAACATTTTAGTCTGAGCATGACACCAAAACTCATTTGTTGGCAAATCCCGTCCTATGCTGACACGGAGCTCGTTTTCTATTTATTCTATTTAAAGGACCTATTTATAGGTTGCTTGCTGGGAAATTCTCCAGACCCTTCCCTCAACTCTGCATGCATAGCCTGTCCCCTTCCCCAAAATAATAAGAAGAAATTCTAAATCCTGGCTTGTGTGAGGCTTCTGAGGCATTGGACAAGGGATTGTGTACCTGTGTTCTTGGGTACACAGGGGAGCTGAGGGACCCAATATCCTTATCCTAATCTTATGTGGAACAGCACCGAGCACAAAGTGGAGGAAGCACTGCTTTGCTGAGCTTCCATTTCATCCTCGAATCGAAATAGTTACTGTCTTGTCATATCTTAAAAGTCTGTCCTTAGATGGCTCTATCCAGACCTTCTTCTCTTGGCCCGGCCTGACAATTACACAGTGTGAAATTGTCAGTGGGGCAGGGCTAGGGCTAAAGGATCTCTCTAGAGAGGGAAAGAGCCAAAGACACGGCTGCCAGTTCAGCCCTTGTGGTGACCTTCAGATTTAGCCAGGTGCTATCTGTGCCCTCTCGCCTTTTCCGGCCCCTCTACTTTGGACAGCTTCCCCTCTTAGTCTCCAGATCCTCCTCAGTCTTGGCCTCAGTGGTTCTTTGTGGGAAAGGCTTTGAGATAGGAGGATAGCATCCGTGTCATATTTGTGGGCTGGGTGTAGAGTATGAAGACCTGCATCTATAGTGGGCACTGAGCTTGTCAACTGCACACCCATGTGGGTGTCCCTCCCAGGCTGTTGGCACCTCTATCTCCCTGGCACTCATGGTGCGATGGTCGCAGTACTCTTCTTTGCCTTGGTAACTGGGATGCTAGCAAGGAGCATGCTGCTCTAAAAGCAGAGCTGTGGGATCCGTGGGCTTATGTGTGCATAGTGGATGCATGCTGCAGTGAAGAGCATCCGCTGCCTGGCCCAGCTGCACCCACCTTCCTTTTCTGTCTCCAGAGGCGTAAGGGTGGGCTCATTTCTCAGTGGGAGAGGAGGGGAGAAGCTCCCATAATACACCAGAAGTAGTTCAAGTGGGGGGGGGGAGAAGCTAATGTGTTTTTACTTCATCTACTCTGCTCCAAGACTTTGAATCCCCCAAACCAAAGCCTGGCACGCATCTCTAAGCCTCTCTGTCCATCTATCCAAATGATGTCCTAACCCCAGGTTATCAATGGTCTCCAAGGGAGCTGGGAGCACCAGCTGCCTTCTGACAAGATCAGTGTAATTTACTAGTAAGAATGGAGACCTTTCTACTCCATGTGTATTCCTTGAGTGCAGAGCATGTGCACTCCGTGTCCATTAGCCTACCTGCTCTGTAAAACCTGTCGTAAACCATTGGATAAGAGTAGAGCTTTAGGAACTGTGGGCTTCAGATCCCAGAATCTGGCATGTAGCTGGGTCTTTCTCAAACTCCAGTCCTCTGCACTCATTCAGAGCTGGAAAATGGCAGTCGCTCTCCCAGCAAAGAAGAGACTCTGGAGCGAGTAAGGTCTCCTTTCTTGCTTCTAGAACGTAGTAAGAGCCTGTCTCTGCCAACTGAAGGTGTTCTCCCTGAAGATCTTACTTCTGGGACCTTACTTTCATGTTCCGATAGACCTTGTATGAAGATAGAGGAGAAACGTGCACACATGTGCCACTGCCCTGAGACAGGACCAGGAAGGACAGTGTCTCTTGATGGCCTCATTCTGAGCAGGCTACATGACAGCTGGGTAGTCCAAAAATAAAGCCCATTTCAAGTCCCTTCACATCTGGCCTTCAGGATGACTTTCATTTGCATTCCTAATTGTACTTTGTGATGACTAGGACTTAATTTAACCATTTCATACCCTGTAACTACATTGTCTCATTTCCAGCTCTGCCTGTCACTCCAGGGGACTGCTGGGGGTGGGGCAGTGGCTCTCTAGAATAAACAACAGACCCCCTCGTGATGGGCTAAAGCATCAGTGCTTGGTAGACAAGAGGTCTGGAAAATTTTGTTCGCTAAGGAAATCTTGATAAATAGCTGATTCTTCAAAGTCCAGTATATATGAAGCACATGAACTAAATTGTATTCCTAAGACACACCTAAGAGCACATAAAGTCATAGGAGCATGATCTTACCATGTGCAGAGAAAGGCAGGGCTGAGTCTGGCTTCCCTAGCTGCTCTAGTTCTAGCAGAACTATGCATGTGTGTGTGCGCAGGTTTGTGCATGTGTGTGGGGGGGGAGGAGTTGGGGGGTGTTTGTTATTGTTACTGTCTGTTTGCTTCCCTCCCCTATGTTAGTTCTTTGAAACAAGATCTCATGTAGCCCAGTCTGGCCTTGAACTCTCTATATATCTGTGGCTGGCTTTAACTTTCTGATCCTTCTCCTTCCACTTCTGAGATTATAAGCACGTGCTACCACACCTGACAGAACTGTGCCTTTAAAATGTGAGCTTAACTGTGAGGCCTGCTGTTTAGAACCTCTTCCCTGACTCCAGATTGAGGCTTTTCCTGTCTTCATGTCTTTCCTGCCCTTTATGTCTACCTCCTCCATGTCATGGCCTCTGATCATGGTCTTTTCACAACCCAGAGCCCTCTCTGTTCCATTGTCTCCTTAGAGGCTGTCTCTCTGTCTAACCTCCAGCCTAGGCAGAAGAGATTCTGAAGTCCCACTCGTAGAATCCATTTCTCTTAAGACCACTCACATTGATTTTCCCCATAATCCCTGAACTGCTACCTAACCTGGGCTGTGACATCTGTGTCTGTGTCTCTGCCTTAGAGAGGTTATTTGATGATCTGGACAGGTGGCTCAGTTGGCAAAGTGTTTGCCACACAAGGATAAGGTCTTGACTTTGAACCCTAACATGTAAAAATGCTGCATGGCCAGCAATGCGAAAGTACAAACAGGAGTCCACCTTCACAGTAACACACTTCCTCCAACAAGGCCACACATACTCCAATAAGGCCACACCCCCTAATAGTGCCATTCCCTGTGGGTCAAGCTTTCAAATATATAACTCAACGGGGTGCCATTCCCACTCAAACTACTACACCCGTATACTTTACTAGGTGTGTTTTAGGTTACTGAGAGACCCTGTCTCAAAAAACAGCACCTGAGGAATGGCATCCAAGGTTAACCTTTGTCTTCCAAATGCATTTGCACACATATGCACACACATATACACGAACATGCATCCACATATATACACATGCATGCACTCATACCCACACACGAACAGGGAGTCTCTTGATGTTTGGAGTGGAGAGACAGATAGTTAGGAATAATTCCTGAGGAGTGCTTGAAGGCAAAACAGAAAAGCAACAGAGAATAGGCTGTTGGCATTTGGGGAGGAGGGAGAGGAGCCAGAAGAACTGGAGGGACAGGAAGGCTGGGTGGGTGAAGCTGGAGAGAGAGAGGGAGGGGCAAGTGCAGCAGGTCTGGGGAGAGCTGAAGAGTCAGGGGAGGGGACAGGGAAGGTTAGAGTGAGAGGAAGATCCATTGTCTTCAGTAAAACAGAGGGATACAAGGGGCGTGAGGTGGAGAGAGAAGCTAACCTGATATTGGCCTTCATGGTATGCCAGGGAGTGGTGGTGGCCCTCACACAGCAGGAGGTGAGTGCTGTGATTCCCAGTTGCCACCAGAAGAAACAGGAGACTGAAGGGGAGCCTGACTGAGTGACCCTGCACTAAGAAGCAGGCTTCCTGGGGCCTGCGTTTAAGGCAGAAGCAGATGGATCTCTGTGAGTTTAAGTGAGTTCTAAGACAACCAGAACTGTGTAGAAAGACCTAGTCTCAAACAGAAAGAGAGGGGGGGGGGGAGAAAGAAGAAAAAACAAACACTTTCTTTCCCCTCCCCCCCCCAAACCCAAACAAAACCAAAAATTAAGAAATAGAATCAGGCCGGGCGTGGTGGCACATGCCTTTAATCCCAGCACTTGGGAGGCAGAGGCAGGCAGGCGGATTTCTGAGTTCGAGGCCAGCCTGGTCTACAAAGTGAGTTCCAGGACAGCCAGGCGGCCAGGGCTATACAGAGAAACCCTGTCTCGAAAAATCAAAATAAGAAAAAGAAAGAAAGAAAGAAATAGAAGCAGGCAATGCACAGAGTAGAGGAGTAGAGCCAGGTATTCAGTACCCAGGAGGGCTGAGGGGGCTGTTGCAGGGGCCTGACAAGGTGACCCAGAAAGAGGCTACATTTCTGGTAGTACCAGGTAGGACTCTTTTCCACTGTCTCTGGAGACCATGTCCAATGTTACTCTCTTGTCCCTGGAATTCACTGACTGACTGGTCTCTCTGTTCCTGATAAGGATATCAACTGTTGTTGTTTGTTTTTTTTTTTTTTTTAATTATTTTTTTTTCCTTCTTGATGAAAGGAATCTGTCAAGAGACCCAGACAATTTAAGTAGAAGTTTATTTAGCAGAGCAAGTGCTCAAACTGGAGTGGGCTGCGCCAAGACAAGGAGCAGCTCAGGGGTTCTCAGTTGTGCACTTTAAAAGACACTTCTATGAATGTGTATGAGGTAGGTGGTATATTTATGGTGTAGAATAACACCTTTTACCCTCTCAAATCAGGGTGGACAGGATCTTTCTTTTAAGATGTTTCTTTTCATGACTTGCATAAAAAGTTATGTGTCAACATCCCAGTGCAGGAGATACTGTAACAGGTCTCCTGAGGACACAGACCCTCTGCTAGTGCGCATGTGTGGGAGAACACCCTGGTGCTTTTGTTCCTGGTGTGGAGGGAACAACCTCACTAACATTTCAAGGATGTTTAACTACAAAGGAACATTCTAACTAATAGCAGACAGAGATACCAGGGCGCGGCCTCGTTTTCCTCCCATGTCATGTCTAAGTTCTTCCTACCCCACATCATGCCCTCGCTTTTAGTAGAGGCCCCCACTTCATGGTGGACCCTTTCCCCTGTAGGCAGGAGCATACCATGCATTAGTGTCCTAGGCTGCCACAACAAATTACACAAACTGGGTGCCTTCAAACAACAGGAAATGATTCTTTTGTACTTCTGAGGTAGAGATTCCCAGCACTCTGAATGTCTGAGAGTTGCCCTGCCCGGGCTTCCCTCAGGCGGCTTCTAGTGGCAGTGGCCCTCCTCACCTTGTAGAAGCACCTCCCAGCCTCTCCCTTGTCCTTATCTGCTTTCCCATCTCTGCCATCTCTTTTCCACTAAGAGGCCTGCCCTACTGCAACGTGGCCTTTCCCTAACAACACTCACAACGATTTTATGTTCCACTGGGGTTCCCAGTGGAAATGAAGGCTGGGGGTGGGGACGGTGAGGAAGGGTGGGAACCCAGTTTCAGCAAGCAGAGGAAAGTATGAAGAAGCTGCCACGGGCCCCCTGCTCTGACAGTGCCTGCTTTGATGGTAGGGTGGGTTCCAATGTCTGCCTCACATGCAGTTTTGGATCCATTGGAAGGGGTGTCCCAAACTTTTAGGGACCTCAACTCAGGCAATATTGGGATTTGTGGCTATAGTACAGAAAAAATTTTGGGACTAACTAGTTTATTGAGTAGAGATAGAGATGTTTGTTTGTTTGTTTATAAGACAGGATCTCATTATTTAGCTCTGGCTAGCCTGGAACTCACTATATAAATGAGATCAGCTTTCTTTTAAAAAAATTATTTATTTATTTATTTATTCATTTATTTTGAGACAGGGTTTCTCTGTGTAGCCCTGGCTGTCCTGGAACTCACGCTGTAGACCAGGTCAGCCTCGAACTCAGAAATCTGCCTGCCTCTGCCTCCCGCGAGTGCTGGGATTAAAGGGGTGCACCACCATGCCCGGCTCGAGATCAGCTTTCTGAACTCATAGGCATCTACCTGCCTCTGTCTCCTGAGTGTTGGAGTTACAGAGTCAGCTTTTATTAGCAATATTTTAATATATGCTTAAACATGAGAGTTAAGAGAAGAAAAATCAGTCAGATGGACGACCATATAACATATGCATGCTTCTCAAACGCAAGAAGTGGGAAGAAAAACATACAGGCTTCTCAAGGGAGCGTCTCGATTAATTGTCTTAGCTTTAGCCATAAATACCCGTCTTGTGGTTTTCTAGCTGCATTTCAAAGTGTTGCTAAGAAGCCTTTTTTCTTTTTTCTTTTCTTTTCTTTTTCTCTCCTGATAACTGAGGACATAGGACAGCTCAGGCAAATACCCTGGTAGAACCAGAAGCCACTAAATTACACAAGGGGTTTAGGACATGTCCTTGTCCTTGTAAGTGGGGTTTCTGGTGAAAGTCCTCAAAAAAAAAAAAAATGCAAGTTTACAGCTCAGCAGGAGAAGGGAAGGGGGCTTAAGAGTTGTTGATTGTGTAGAATTCTTGCTTCTCTACTGGCCAGAAGCTTCAACTGGAGTCCCAAGTGAGTGAGTTCCTCTCCCTTCTCATGTCCCCAAGATGTCCCCTGCCTTTCTGTTCTACCTGGCAGGCCTGCTAGGAATAACAGGGCCAGCACAGGTCTTTGTAGTGCTGTTCCCAGCTGCTCCTGGGTCAGGCTAAGCCCCAGATGTGCATGGCTTCTTGAGGGGCTGGGCTGGAAGGGTGGGGCAGGATGGGGCCCTCCTGAGAAGACAGAGCTCGAGTCTCTCACTTCTTTCCCTTCAGCCATATCCAGGGGATCTTTGCGGACAGGAAGGCTATGTGGTCCTGTCAGGGTTCTCTGCTTTGGAGAAAGGCCCTGGGGATTGGGACTCCAGTTGCCAAGCCTTCAACTTCCTTCCATAAATACATGGAGGGAGGGGACTAGGAAGACACCTCAAGGGAGTCTGGGAGCTCTGCCTCTAATCTGGGGTGGACACAGGGCATCATTCCTCAGGAGCAGACAGAAAGGTGCCTGAAACTGGGTAGAAAGGTAGCAGAAGTGTGGAGGGCCTCTTCATTTTCCTGTGTCTTGCCTGAAGGGTCCAGAGGGGCCGGCGCCTGCTCTTCCTCGGCACCTGTGCTGAGGGAAATGCTCCACCCGCAGGCCCTGATGCTCTGCCTGCTGTGACCAGTTGGCCTTGTGTCCCCAGGGCAATGAATGACATTGGGGACTACGTGGGCTCCAACCTGGAGATATCCTGGCTCCCCAACCTGGATGGCTTAATGGAGGGCTATGCCCGAAACTTCCGACCAGGCATTGGAGGTACAGGCAGATGATGGTGTAGGAGCAGAAACAGCTCTAATCCTGGATCTGCTGTGGGTGTGGGCTTTGCTGGGCTCCGGTTTGGCAACTCCAGGGGTTCACTGGATTTTAAGCCCCAGGCATCCCAGGCACTGGGGCAAATGTGTAACAGCTCCAAGTTCCCTGAAAAGGTCGTGAATATTATTGTGTCCCACCTGTCTGGGCTGACCTAGAAGGGCAGCTGGGGTGCTAGGCTGGGGTTTCTACTATGACAACATTAGCAGGCCCCTCTTTCTTACAGGCCCTCCTGTGAATGTGGCACTTGCCCTGGAGGTGGCCAGCATTGACCATATCTCAGAGGCAAACATGGTAGGTGCCAGTCAACGTGGCTCCCTGGGTTGTGTGCCATCAGGGGGAGAGCAGGGGATAACGGTGCCAGTGCTTACCCTCCTTCTCTACAGGAATACACCATGACAGTGTTCCTGCATCAGAGCTGGCGGGACAGCAGGCTGTCCTACAACCATACCAACGAGACCCTAGGCCTGGACAGCCGCTTTGTGGACAAGCTGTGGCTCCCTGACACCTTCATTGTGAATGCCAAGTCTGCCTGGTTCCATGATGTGACTGTGGAAAACAAGCTTATCCGCCTACAGCCTGATGGGGTGATTTTATACAGCATCCGGTGAGCTGGGCCTACCTTCCCATGCCTTCTGGAAGAGCGTCCCATGAGCTCAGGCATACACCCTCATTCTGCCACCACACAGATACATGATGGTAGACAGTGGTACCCATTGTCCCCACTAGCTTTCAGGGGCTGCTCAGTTGACATTGGCTTCAGATGTTACAGTAGGCATCAGGAGCGGCATGTGGTTCCTGATGAGTAGGTGGCTCTTCTGTGTTGGTGCAGGGGGGTATATCTGCTGCTTAGGGGCAAGGGACCTGCCAGCTTCTAGGGGACACCATGACCTCACTAATCCACTTTGCCTGTACAGCATCACCTCCACAGTGGCCTGTGACATGGACCTCGCCAAGTACCCAATGGATGAGCAGGAGTGCATGCTCGACCTAGAGAGCTGTGAGTGCCCTCTCCAAGATTGGGGTAGGCTTTTTGTTTGGGGCTGCACTGGCTCATCCAGTGGGGTGGGGCAGTCAGGACTGCAAGTCTATGAAGCTCAGGGCCAGGGCCAGGCTGGCCTGGATCAGAGGACAGGGAAGCATCCAGGGTAGGGCTTCCCTAAGAGCCAGTAGTCTGTATAGGGCTAGAAGACCTAAACGAACTTAGCCAGCGCAAGTGGAGAAGAGCCCAGAAAATCAGGCTGTGGCAACCAGGCTGTCCCAATAGAATAGAGCTCAGTTAACCTGGGTCCCTTTGTATTCTGCATCAAGGATGGCTCCAATTCTGTCAGCACTTCTGGCCCTGTAATCCCTCTCAGAGATGTAGAATTTTGCGCCGGAGCTGAGGACACTCCCCCACATCTCCTACCCCCACCCCTGACTGAACATGACTGAATGAGGTCTCTGTTGTTGTCACCCGGTTAGCCCCACCACTCAGGCTCTCCATGTAGATGGGGCATTCCCTCTGAGGCTGCCAAGGACTGAGCTAGGCCCTGCTGCCCTCCGGTGGGCTCTCTTACAGATGGCTACTCTTCTGAGGACATTGTCTATTATTGGTCAGAAAACCAGGAGCAGATCCACGGGCTAGACAGGCTGCAACTGGCCCAGTTCACTATCACCAGTTACCGCTTCACCACGGAGCTGATGAACTTCAAATCGGGTAATGTGGCCTCTCCTGTGAGCTGCCCGCAAGTCTCTTGTGCTTTATAACTGAGCTCCCAGCCAGTTCTGAGGGTGGAGGATGCACCTGGAAAACCGCCGAGTTGGGCATTAGCTGCATGTTGCTGGCTGTGCTCAAATGGAATGGGAACATGCTGACATGCCATACAGCCAGGTTCTACCCTCTTACTCTTGGGTTATTTCTTCCCAGTACTTTAGGGTTAGAGAGATCATGAAAGTGACTATTATAGGCCCATAGCCCCATGACTAAGCCCCTTCCTTGGCCACCTTTCCTTTCAGAGTATGGATATACATAGAGTAGGGCAGAAGGCACAGAGAGAGGCAACAGGTGCCCTGACATTAGCTGGGCAGGTTGCTCAGAACCAATTCAGCAAACTGGACCCTTCTCTTAGTCTGGGTAAGCCAACATCCTTGTGGCTGAACCTAGAGTAATGTGTGGAAGGTGGGTTTTCTAGGGTCTTCCATCTGAGCCTCACAGTGGAACCAACAGCCGACCACATACCCCCCACCCCACCCCCGAGGCATATGGGGCAGATGGAGTGGTTGGGAAGAGTTCATCTGACAGTGGGTTGTCCCCACAGCTGGCCAGTTCCCACGGCTCAGCTTACACTTTCAGCTTCGGAGGAACCGGGGTGTCTACATCATCCAGTCTTACATGCCCTCTGTCCTCCTGGTTGCCATGTCCTGGGTCTCCTTCTGGATTAGCCAGGCAGCCGTGCCTGCCAGAGTATCTCTAGGTATGAGTTTTGCCTTTCCTTCCCATGAGCTGGTAGAAGAGATATATAAGAACCTTGCTAGACATGAGTTAATTCTTTGGACTCTAGACCTCATTCTGTCTGCCCTGTGCCATGGCAAGTGGGAATAGGGTTGGGATCATGAGCCTAGGGTGGGAGTGGAGGGCTGAAGAACTCCCCTTTCCCTGGAACCCAGGCCTGTTGGCTAGGATAAGGAGGAGAGGGTAGGGCTTCTTCTCTGACCATCTACTCCCACCAGGCATCACCACTGTGCTGACAATGACCACGCTCATGGTCAGTGCCCGCTCCTCCCTGCCACGGGCTTCAGCAATCAAAGCTCTGGATGTGTATTTCTGGATCTGCTACGTCTTTGTGTTTGCTGCCCTGGTGGAGTATGCATTTGCCCACTTCAATGCTGACTACAGGAAGAAACGGAAAGCCAAGGTCAAGGTCACCAAGCCAAGGACAGAGGTGAGAGAGTGGGTGTGCTTGTCTCAGGGTTCAGAATCAGGGATGGATTCCTGCCTGGTACAAGGGAGCAGAAAGAAGTATTATTCTTTTGCTGGCCAGCTCTGAGGTCACTGTTGGCCCTGAGTCCCTGTCCCTGGGGCCAGCTCCTTAGCATTATCCGCTACAGGGTCACAGCAGTGCTTAATAAATACAGAAAGGAACAGCGTACTGCACTCAGCCATGGCATCTCAGTTCTGTCTTCCTGTCTCCTGCCCCACCCTCTGCAGATGGATGTGAGGAATGCCATCGTCCTTTTCTCCCTCTCAGCTGCTGGGGTCAGTCAGGAGTTGGCTATCTCCCGTCGTCAAGGCCGGGTCCCTGGGAACCTCATGGGTTCCTATAGGTCTGTGGAAGTGGAAGCAAAGAAGGAGGGGGGGTCCCGCCCAGGGGGCCCAGGAGGAATCCGTTCCAGACTCAAACCCATCGATGCAGACACCATCGACATCTATGCCCGCGCCGTATTCCCGGCAGCTTTTGCAGCAGTCAACATCATCTACTGGGCGGCGTACACCATGTGATGGCAGTGCGTATACCATGTGACGGCTGTACACGTACCACATGAGGTGGTTGCCACAAACTCCTGGAGGTCCAGCCCTCTCCATGGGTCCCAAAATGGGACAGAGAGGAGGCTCCGCTTCCTGGGCTTTACCTCAACTTTGTTCTAAAGATGAGCCTGCACTTCTTGTAGATGGAACAGGATGGGCTTTCCATAGAGGGTCATAGCTGGCCTGACCCTGAAGTTGAGCCTAGTGTTGCTGGGCCCTTGAGAGCTGTGAAGTTTTAGACCCACATCAGGATAGTCCTGATTTCTAGGCCTTTTCTCCGTGGGATCAGGATCAGAGAGAAAAACAGTGGGGGTGGATGACCATTCTCATAGTAAACTGGAGGAGAAGGGCACTGTGAGGCCTCTTTGGTCCCAGCATGAAATAAAGCCTTGACCTGGCATCTGGTTTCTGTCTTTGTTGCACATGGCAATTTCACTGTGGTCTAATCTGCCTATGCTTCTCTGCCACAGGCAACATAGGAAGGATGTGGGGAGGGGCAGCCTACAGAAACCCAGAAAGTCTAGGGTAAGCATGCACTGTGTAGGGTCAGGGTCCCAACTGGGAGGTTGACTAACTGAGGATGACACTGGGAAAAGGGGGCTTGGAAAGAATAATAATCAGCATTGATGACATCATTGTTTGTGACATCATTATGGGTGACATCATCATGGGTGACATCACTATGAGTGACATCAGCATTGGTGACACCAACATTGGTGACATCATCATTGGTGACACCTGCATTGGAGACACCATCATTAGTGATGCCAGCATTGATGATACCACTATGATGTGTTGGTATCTGTCCCTCCCTGTCACTGGACTACATTGAAGCCATCTTTACTAAGGCAGAAGCAGACCTGGGAGCATGAGCTGAGAACCCTAGCTGGATTCCAAAACCACATAATTCTGAAATGCCCTCCCAAAAATCTCAGAACTGGGAACAGATCTGGAGCCAGGGAAGTTCAGAGGTTGCATCCCAGAGGATAAGTTGTGTGACTGTATTTGAAGAGCCAGGCAAGGCAGAGGTGCAGAAACCTGAGTATGGCTTAAGAAGTCATTGATCCCTTGATCATCAGAGGGCTCATGCCTAAGGTGCCACTATGGTGCCTTCTTGGATGAGGTAATGGGAGCTCACAGTGCATCTCAAGCCCTACAGACACCCTTTAGCTACTCCCTACAGCAGCCTGAGGACCCTGAAGCCATTGGAGCATGTGGCAGGCAGCTCCTAATAAAGGGGTCCAGCTTTTCCGTACACTGAGTCTTCCGTGTAGAGGAAGCAAAGGGTACAATTAGCAGAAGAGCTTTTCATCCTTGGTCTGTCCAAAGTCAGCAGCTAGCAGCTCAAGAGGTGACAGAGTCAGACAGACCCACAACTCTGCTTAGCCAGGGTGGGACAAGACAGTGTCCTGTAGCATGTCCTGTAGCATGCTCAGGCCATAGACCAGTGCTCATTCTTTCTCTCCATCTCAAAGATCCATGACCTAACCACACCTTCCCCCTGCTACCTTGGCTACTTTGTGCTAAAGGTTGAGGTTGTGTGGCTTTACAGGACATCCAGAGGGTGGAAGCAGTGGGCCCTGGTATGATCAGGAACTGCAATGATAGAATGGGTCTAGGAGCCAGCAGGGAGCAGGTGGCCAAGCAAAGGCAGATCTGGGTCAACTGGGGCTCCAGTTTCTGACAGCAGCAGGAAAGGCAGAACAAACCCAACCACCTTAAGATAACACAGGACAGGAATGTCCATCCCTTCTTGAGCCCAGGGGCTGGGACTTTTTCTTCATCTTTTTATATCTATTCTTCAGTCCTCCTACATGGTTACTGTTTCCACCTCCACCGTTCAGAGAGTTACCTGGGGATGGGGACACAAGTCCTACATAGGGCACAAGACAACTTAATGTTACATTTTACCTTTAGTGCAGTCTAGGTCCCACTCCCAGGAGAGCAGGGTCAGCTCCAGCTCTCTGGGCCTTTGGGGGAGGAGCTGGTGGGTTCAAGTTTTCAGAGCTGTTGAGTTCACCTGGACCCAGAGGCCAGCAGCCTAACACCCCTCCGACTATACAACCTGCCAGCTTCAGCACCCGCCTCTGCCCTGCCTCTTGCCGCCTGCAGTCTGCCCTCTTTCTGCTGCATGTACCCACGGGGAGCTATTTAAAGCGGCCTTTGCGATTGCCTTGGGCTCCCACGCAGCTAGGCCCACCCGGGCAGCAGCCTTCGCCTGATTCTGCAACCAGCAATCACTCCCTCAGCCTGCAGGCTTCTATTTCTGCCCACATGTTTACAGGGCAGGAGGAAGGACAGGAAGGACTGATGCTTTTCAAACACCAGCTTCTGTTCCAGTGGTGAGGACAGGAGCTGACTGAAGGCTAGGGGTGGATCAAGGGCTGCAGCTGAGAAGAGCCAGCTTGGAAAGAGGATGTCAGTGCCTCTTGCCTGCAATGGCACCAGGGACAAAGGGTGACAGGCAGGGGGCTTTTCATCCTAGCAGGGACAGCTCTTGGAACTGAGAGTGCCTTCCTCTTTGTCCTGGGCTGGAGTGCATGCTTTGAATTTGGACTGTACCTCCCTGAGGCTGGGCCTGGATGTCAGGAGACAGCCCTGCTTTTCTCTGGCAGCAAGGACAGGACAATCTCCCAGACTCAAGGTGAGAAGACATGCAGGGTATCAAAAGAACTGAGACAGGTCTGGGGTCAGAGTTTCTATTTTCTAGGGCTACAAACTGTTCTATCAGAGCTATGGAGACCAGAAATCATGAGCCTAGGAGTAGGCAGGCTGGCTCCGGGGAAAAATTTACCCTGACTTCCCTCTGCTTCCTGGGTGGCCTGCACTCCCTGGATAATGTGTCCATTATCACACGCTTGGCTTCTGTCCCCTCTCTTCTTACACAAACACCTGCAAACTCAAGCGTGGCTCATCTTAGCCAATTATATCTACAAGAACCCTATTTCCAAATAAGCCACATTCTGAGGTTCTGGGTGTGAAGCGTCCTAGGGGGAAGTTGTTCAGCTCAGTACAGATGGCAACCCCAGAAGCAGGAGAGTATGATGCAGGGAGAGAGTGGGAAAGAGGAAAAGCAGGGAATGTGTTTCGTGACCCAGAGCAAGGAGTGGCCATCCCACTGAGCATTGATCCATCATCTCTAACCACGCCCATCATCTCTAACCACGCCCGGTGAACAACTGGCCCCAGGTCCCTAATGCTTTCAAGTTGAGGGAGCATCTCCAGTGCCATGGTATTACCAGAAAGCAAGACCTGTCTCCTTTGGCTTAACCTGCTTAAAACAGGACCAACCAGGGTCATCTCTGACGGACTCAGCCATTAATACTGCTTGCATACACTTAGGCACCACATTAAGTCCATTTGTGGTGCCTTTGTAGCTGTCATTGTAGCAACTGTCATTGTAGCAACATTGTAGCAAATAAGACAATGGGAGGTTGATGAGATGAGCTTAGCTATCCTTTCAGCTGTAGTAGCCCCAAGGAGTGAGACAATACCTGCATGAATCTGCTCCTCTATCAACTTCGAACTTAGGTGCCTCTGATGCAGTGACACATGCCCTTCTAGGTGCTGGTCTTGGTCATCTTGACCACACAACAGTCACTGGGCAACTGTATGCCCAAGGGAAACTCCAGTAGTAAGTCCTCTGACGTCCAGAACTTCTCTTCCCAGACTCTGTGGGGTTCACATGCTAACCCCAAATCACAGAGACTCTGACTTGACTTCTTCTACTGTAAACTTTGTTTCACAGGTGGAGAAAACAACAGCATGTGTGTTAAGCTCTAATGGGAAAGGTATCCATCCTGGCAGTTGACAGCCAAGGAATACCACGAAGTCACAGTACACAATAAACCTCCCACAGCATATTTATTGGGAGGAAAAACTCAGTAGGGTGGCTGCCTCTGCTGGGGTGAGAACCAACAGAGAGCTCATCAGAAGATAGGATTATGGAGGATTTCTTGTGAGACAGAGCTTTACAGGATAGGGATTGGTGGGATTTCAAGTCCCGAGTTTAGGCTTTTTACTCTGTAGGCAGGGCCTGGGTCCAGCTGTTAGGGCAATTGGAGTGTTCTATGGGTGGAACCTGATGGCTAGAGGTACTTGGGAGAGGAGCCTGGCCACTTGCATGACTGAAGGGCTTCCTCCCATTTTGTTTATTATTGATAAACAATAAGGGATCAGGAAAGGGGGCGATGCTATTATTAGACTGCTTCCTGATGAACAAAGGCATTAAAATCCTTGGGGCAAACTTTACCTTGATCATCAGGGTATAATTGGGAGTCCTAGGTCTGGCTCAATAGCTAGGGACCAATAACCCTGTAATAGCAACTAATTAAAAGTCTAGTTAGAAATCTTTTGGATCAGGGGCTGGAGAGATGGCTTAGCGGTTGAGAGCACTGACTGCTCTTCCATGGGTTCTGAGTTCAATTCCCAGCAAAGCAATCACATGGTGGCTCACAATCGATCTCCAATGGGATCCGATGCCCTCTTCTGGTGTGTCTGAAGACAGTGTCAGTGTACTCACATACATAAGGTAAATAAGTCTTAAGGGGGGGGGGGGAAAGAGGGCTGGAAAGATGGCTCAGCAGTTAAGAGCACTGACTGCTCTTCCAGAGGTCCTGAGTCCAATTCCCAGCAACCACATGGGGGCTCACGACCATCTGTAATGGAATCCAACCCCCTCTTCTGGTGTGTCTGAAGACAGCAACTATATATATATATATATATATATATATATATTAGATAGGTAGATATATATAGATATATATATGTGTGTGTGTGTGTGTATAAAATAAATAAATAAATCTTTAAAAAAAGAAATCCTTTGGGTTTATTGTTGAAGAAATCCAGACAATATGTTTATAGGTCAGGGTGTGACTAGTAGGACTGAGAAAAGGAGGGGAAGGGAGTTTAAGGGTAATATCCAATTTTGTATTGGACTGTCAGTGAGCCACTGACTAGAAGCATCCAGGTGTTTCTTGCGTTTTGGGGGGATCCATCTGGAGTTGTCAGATCTCGTCTTTTCTATACCTGACTGGTTGACATAGAAACAAACATTCTTCCCTGAGGAAGAGGCAAAGATTACCCACCTCTCTCTGCTGTTAGTAAAGCCAGTCCACACTAACTTTGTAGCACTATAGTGGCCAGTGAGCCTGTTCAGCCCTGGAGGTTAAGGATGCTCTGAGCCACCTGTTGGAGATCCTGAATAAACTTAGATGAAAACAGCTAGTGAAGTAGTCAGTCCTGCTGCCCCAGAGGGACACCAGTGGCTATAGCCAGGACCTCAAGAAAGGGTAGGTTCTTAGCCACTCATTTCTCGTGCCATGGCACTAGGAACTGTGATGGGAATTGGCAAGGCTTCTTCAATGGGTACCACTCCTGACTTTGGAAAAAGGAACATCAGGGCACAAGTCCCAGACCATTTAGCAGGTAGGCATTGGTAAATCTCAGTGTCACAGAGGGTGGAGGTATTGTGAGCATTCAGACATAAGGGCTAGGTGACAGTGCTCAGAGTCAAGGTGTTATTACAGTCTGAGGGACCCAGCATGCCCATGAAGTGTGTCCCTGAGGACTTAAAACAATCTGCAATACTGAACAGAGATATGGGAGAGATAAGGGGGTAGTGGTACTTGACTCAAAGCAGTCACTGAGAGGCGTGGTGAGAGTGTCCCCTAGCCCAATGGATGAGACTAAGAACTGGTGGTCCATGAGTTTGACCTGGGAGGGACACACAGCCAGCACTATCCAAAGTGGCCGGGCTGTAGTATATATAATTCAGTAGCTGATGTGTAATTAGGACGGACCAGATTTGATCCACGGAATTTACAGCATCAATGTGGGTAGTAACTTTAAAGTTTTGAACACTTTTTACAGTAATCTTTATTTGTCAGAGAGCAGGCATGGGGGTAAACCCGTGGCAGGATTTTTCGCTGTCCAATTACATTAAGATATTAGTGCAGCAGGCCTGTGATTGGACAGGGAAAAGGGAGGCAGAGCTAAGAGTTGCAGGGACAGGGGCAACTCAGGAGAGAGGAAGCAAGATGAATGATGGACAGGATGATTCAGAACCAGCGTGGCTTTGAATAACCACAGGTAGATATGTTATTATATAGGGATAAAATAATTGTCTAATCTAGGTGGGCAGCTTGTATCATTATCAATTGGCATAGAAATTATTGTGTGGGCATCTTGTGAATTGAGAACTTATTGATATATAAATCTGACTGGTTAATTATAACCTTCAAGAGTTTTGTTAGCCGGGTGTGGTGGCGCACGCCTTTAATCCCAGCACTTGGGAGGCAGAGGCAGGCGGATTTCTGAGTTCGAGGCCAGCCTGGTCTACAAAGTGAGTTCCAGGACAGCCAGAGCTATACAGAGAAACCCTGTCTTGAAAAAAAACAAAAAAACAAAAACAAACACACAAACAAACAAAAAAACAAACAAACAAAAAAAGAGTTTTGTTTTTCTGGGTTACTGGAATGTGGGACCACCGACCACAGGGGTTTATGGCTGAGAAGGAACTATGGGCTCCAGAGACAAGTGAACCAGAGCTGGGAATACAGTGACCAGTCACTGAGGGGGCTAGCTAGAGACAGGGGTGTCAGGATCATGCTGGGGCAGAGAGTTGCCAGCAGTAGCTCAGGAATTTGCCGGTCATTTTTAATATTTCCCAAAACAAAGCCCCAGAGAAGGAGACATGGTTAAGGGAGCGTCCTCATCGACAGGAAAGGGTTGAAGTCACAGAAGCCAAGATTGCCTTGAGGAGCTGGGAGCCTACAGGCTTCCCCTAAAGGGAAGGTGGGTGAAGTGGGCAGGAAGGGGTGTGATTGCCCAGTTGGGCCTAAGAAAACCTTGCAGGTCCAAAGGCGAGGGAGGTGGGGTCAGGTGAAGAGGGCTTTAAAGATTGTGGCTGGGGGTGCCTCTGCTTCCAATAGTACCAGAGGCGTGCTGGGCACTGGATGGTCGCTTCTTCTGACTCAGGGAAGCATTTACACCCACCAAAGGGGAAATTCACACCAGTGCTGTTGGTGGATGGGGTGCTGAGCTATCAGTGATTTGTAAGGTGAGAATGTGGACCAGAGATGAGGGGTAGGTCTAAGTACATCTTAGACCCCTGAGAGGGAGTGTAATCTCCAGGAGAGCTTATTTGAGTCATCAGTGCAAGGGTTACAGTTCTGAGAAGAAAGGTATTCTGGCTGTCAAGAGACAAAGTCACACCACAGAAGACAGAGTGTAGGGTAAAAAGGGCAAAGGAAAAACACCCTGATACAAAACCCCACCAATCCTGATCATGTCACAGAAACCCACCAATCGCTGAGCAGGAAAACCCACCAATCTCTGAGTTTGCCTAAAAGCTCAGGACTTGAAATCCCACCAATCCTCACCTTGGAATTCTCCACCCCACTCCCACCCCCAAATCCCATATAAGCCCTGTCTTCTTCTTTTTTCCTTTCTTAAAGATTTACTTGTTTTATGTAAGTACACTGTTGCTTAAGACACTCAAGGAGAGGGCATCAGATTCCATTATAGGTGGTTGTGAGCCACCATGTGGTTGCTGGGAATTGAACTCAGGACCTCTGGAAGAGCATTCAGTGCTCTTAACGGCTGAGCCATCTCTCCAGCCTCACTCTGCCTTCCCTTAATTGCTTGCTGCTTTTTGCCCAAGCAGAGGCAGACACCCTCCTGGGTTTTTTCTTCCCTGTGAATCTCCTGTGTAAGGTGTGACTTTGTGGTAATCCTTGGCTCCTTACTGCCAGGCGCTGAGCTGTAACATTGTTACAGGAGCAGATTTTTCCGCTGGGGAGATCTCACCTTGCTGTTATACTTGCAATGTGGAAGCCAGGGGCACAGCAGAGCTGTAACATTGCTATAGGGAAAGCCTTTCCCTCAGATCTACAACACTAACACAAGAGTCTACATAAGATTTCTTGGAGGGTGGAGATTTCAGGACAGGGATTGGTGGGATTTTAAATCCTGAGCCTGGACTTTTTGCTCTGTAGGGAAGTTAAAATGTTCTGTGGATGGAACCTGACAGTTAGAGGTCCTCGAGGGAGGGAGCAGCCTGGCCACTTGTGTGCCAGGGCTTACAAACTGGGCTCTGTCATTCAAAGTATAGTGGGTACCTGGATACAACCCCACAGTGATCGGAGCAGAAGCTCTTCCTTCTTCTAATGTCCTTTTGTAGGCCTCCAGCAGAAGGTGTGGCCCTGATTAAAGGTGTGTACCACCACGCCTAGATCTGGGACATGTTTTGTCCCAGGCTGACCTTTAACTCAAAGCTGTCCTTGCAGTCTCCTGGGATTAAAGGCACATACTGCCTTGCCTGGGCCTAAGCTTTTCATGGCCACTATGCCTCAAGATCTCCATGCCAAGATCCAGGTCAGAAACTTGTGTCTTTCAGTCTCAAGATCTGGATCACAGGTGAGCCCTCCAATTCTAGATTGTATTTCATTCCAGATATAGTCAAGTTGACAACCAGGAATAGCCGTTACAGCTGGCAACCACCATGACCTAGTTTCAAAGGCCCACTAAGGTGTATTTGGACTGTTCCACCTCTATGGGAAGTTTAATCCTGAGTCAGATAAAGATATCCTACTGATAAGCCCTCCCCCATCAGTCATTCTCTGCACCACTTGCACATCTGACCCCTGAACTCTGCCAGATCAGATGGCCCAGGACACAGTAACAATAGACTGTTGTCCCCAGCAAAAACCTGACGTTTGTTCAAGATATGTTGAGGACTGGTCTTGGATATGGTGAGAGAAGATTCAGACTTCTGTCCTCAGAACTGTGAGACAGTTCATTTATGTTATTGGCCTATGGCTACTTGTTAGTAGCTGAGTTGCAGAAAACTAAGACAACAGACACCATCATGCAGGACATTTGTGAGGACTTCAGACAGGGGAACCCCCTCTCCTCTACCAGTGAGGTGCAATGCGGTGGATTCTTTGGGAATGATTCCATCTGGAGACACATCAATCAAACTCACAAGACTCCTTGGAGGTCAATAGCCCTTATGATTAGTTTTTGGGCCTGATTGTCAGCACTGTCTGCTCTCTGGCTACCAGAGAAAGTCTTTTTACATATATCCTGGACAAGTTTCTGACCTTCATGCATCCCTGAGGCCATAGTTGGCTATAGTATCAGCCTTAGGGAAGGCCCCAAAGGTTGACTGGCATCAATCACCCTGTGTTGTGTTCTACTAGTAGAGATCTAGGATGTCCTTGCACTAATAAGCAGCCCAATTCCCTGCTGGCTTGGAGCTATTTTAAGGACCAAACATGGGCTGGAGAGATGGCTTAGAGGTTAAGAGCACTGGCTGCTTTTCCAGAGGTCCTGAGTTCAATTCCCAGTAGCTACATGGTGGCTTACAGCCATTTATAGAGATATCTGGCATCCTTTTCTGGCCTTCAGGCATATGTGTAGACAGAACACTGTATACATAATAAATATATCTTAAAACAAGCAAAAAAAACAAAATTAAAAACAAAAGAAAATAGAAAAGGACCAAACATATAAGCTCAAGAAACTATAGAAGGAGTAGGGTTAGAGAGAGGTTTTTTTTTTTTTAAGATTTATTTATTTATTATATGTAAGTACACTGTAGCTGTCTTCAGACACTCCAGAAGAGGAAATCAGATTTCATTACAGATGGTTGTGAGCCACCATGTGGTTGCTGATATTTGAACTCAGGACCTCTGGAACAGCAGCCAATGTTCTTAACCGCTGAGCCATCCCTCCAGCCCTAGACAGAGGGTTTTAATGTCAATATGTGTCACAAGTGTGTTAGCCAAATGCCATTCCTGTCTGCAGAGGTTTGCTCCTGTGGTATCAACTCCCTTGCTCTAAGGAAGAGATACTCATAGGCCAGAAATGAGGTTTCTGGATAAAACACTGCCCACACATTGCTTAGGGCCTGTACCCCAGCTGATCATAACTGTAAGGATGAGGGATGGGGTACCAGAACATGCTAAGAAAAATCAGCATTTTCAGTATAATGGAGGTGATTTGGGGGAAATGATCCTGCCTTCCCTTGGGGCAATAAATGTCTTTGAGACGTTCTAATATCTAGTAGCCTGGAGCACTGTCTCCCAGGACCTCAACGTCTTCGTCTATTTAAATGTTTGAAGTTTTCTCTTTGTTTTTGGAAGACAAGGATATCTCTGTGTAACCTTGGCTGTTCTGCAACTAGTTTTGTAGACCAGGCTGTGCTCAAATTCATCTACCCGTCTACATCTCCTGAGTGCTGGGATTAAAGGTGTGAGCCACCACTGCCCGGTTAATGGTTTGAAATTTAACCCCCCATAGACCCTGTGTTGAAGTCTTGGCAGTATTGGGAGGTTAGTAAAAACATTTAGAAGGGAGACCTGGTGGGGTGCAGAGGTTACTGGGGTGTGCTCTATCCTGTCTCTCTCCACGTTCTGGTGACTATGAGAGAAGAGCTTTGCTATACCATGTTCCATGCCACAATGCTCTACCGTGCTACAGGTCCAAAGCAATAGGATCAAATGACCACGAACTCTAGGAGCCAAAATAAATCCCACCCCGGTTCTGCTGGGCATGGTTTGTAACCCAAGCATTCAGGAGTCAGAGGCAGCAGACTTGCTAAGACCCGGAGGCCGGCCTGTGTTTTGGTGAGGATCAGGGTGTTACTCCATATTGTATAGAACACTTTGGTTTTGTTTTCCCCGAGAGACTTGATTTACAAGCAGCGTTTGATTTTTGTTTGTGTGTAGCTTCTGAGGCAGGGGCACTCTGTTTCTTGTTATGCATTTAAATGCCACCTGTCTATCACTGCCTGAGTCAAAACCTGGTAACTTATTCCCGAGAGTTAACACGGTGCCATCCTAAACTCTCCCCAAAGTAAACTTAGACCATATGAGCATATTAGAATGGTATCAGGAAACCCAAGCCTGAGGACTTATCAAATATACCACTCTGAGGGAGGGTGCACTGTCTTCCTGTATGAGAGGCGATCATCTCGTACTGTGATGGTAATGAGTACCCTGCCCTACATACATCAGTCACCTGGTCATCTAGTGTATGATTCTAGGGACCATCAGCCAGAGATCTCTCAGCTGTCCAGGGGCTTCAGCTTGGCTCTGTCCTTGCTGTTTGTACAGCCTTTTCAAATGGCCATCTGCCCAACTACCCAATCAGCTGCCTGAATCTAATTCTGTTTTTTTTTTTTTTTTTTTTACTTCTGTCTTCCATTCATAACTCTGTCCCGCCCCTTCATAACTGTACTGAACCATGAGGCTGGAATCAAACCCGTGACCCTATGACTCGTCTCCTACAGAGCCTCCAGCAGCTCTCTAACAGGGCTCATTACCTAACTCCCTGAGATGATTCTACATGTCTCTGATCAGAACTCCTTAAGCTGTCACAGCTTCTTTAACCCTCTTGTAGCTCGTGTGTGTGTGTGTGTGTGTGTGTGTGTGTGTGCGTGTGTGTGTGTGTGTGTCTGCACGCACGCGCGCGCGCTAGAGAGAGAGAGANAGAGAGAGAGAGAGAGAGAGAGAGAGAGAGAGAGAGAGAGAGAGAGAGAGAGAGAAGATTTATACATTCATTATGTGTATTTTGTATCTGGGAGTTAATATCAATAATTAAGTTGAATAAAGAATCTGTTTGCTAACAGCCAGCTATCAAGGGAAATCAGGACTACTTGACAAATTATAGCCAACAAAATCAACATAACCTGTGCATTTATTAACTATCCAATAAGTTCAGACATTGAGGAAAGATACCAATGTATCTGTCCATCTATGTGTCTGACACAGTGGGCTCACAACAACTCCGTGGTGAGGTTCAGGCTACCCTGGGCTACACAACAAGATCCTGAGTGAAAAATCAAGTCAATTTTTTCCAGGTATTTTGTGACAACAGGAAGTTAGCACTTCCCATAAAACCAGGCAATATTGCTTCTTCTGCCAGAACATCTAGAATATTGTCTATCTCTTGCTCCATTCAGTGGATACTGTTCATTTTTATTAACTGGCTCAAGTCTCCTTTTTAAGTGTTAATACCCTTTGGGAAGACATGCAGAAAGACGGGCTTCTGGCATGGAGCTGGCACCTGGCAGGGCTACCTACTACCCCGGATGAGATAGGATAGCCCCATACCACATGTGAGGAACTCAAGGTTTGGAAAGGTTGAGGCAACTCCGTGCGGCAGGCAGGACCCCAGTCCATCTGGCTCCACACTCCAGCTCCTTCTGTCTCTGTCAGATGAGTGTTGTGGCTGTTTACCTCCCTCATTTCCAAGGAGTCTATTAACCCTTTGTTCTGGTATCCTTACCTTCGGCATCCCAATGACACAAGTTCTGTGCAGCCAGCTTGGCTGGGGAGTAGGGGGTGGGGACCCTGAGCTCACATGCCTAGGATGGCCCTACAGCTGCCATGCCCTAGGGTACAAAGGTACATTGCTGGGAAGCGTCCGCAGTGTCCACAAAGCCACCCTGTCAGGGGAGAAAGGTCAAGGGCTCCAGCAGGGTCCTGCTCTGAGGAGGCTCCTGACCTTTGTGAGATCTTGATGAGCTGCTCTCAGCAAGAAAGCTCAGATGCTTCCAGAGAGAAAGACACCTGGGCACAGCCAAGCTGCAAGGCCTCAGACTGGAGCCTCCCTGCAGAGCAGCAACTCCTCCATCTGCTAGATTGCTGGAGCCAATGCTGCACAGCAGGGGCATGCCTCCTTATGTCCTGGCAGGAGAGCTCCTGCATGGCCCGTGTGAGTGCCAGGGTCATGGGTGGCGGTCGATCTATGTGTCCAAATGTGCAACCTTTTATTTCAAAGGCCATGGGCCGCTGGTCAAGTGAAGTCCGTGGTAGCTTTGGGCTACTCCTCACTGCTGGCTACCTCCCACCTGACCATCACAGTAACTGGCTGATGGCATGCGCTACAAGAGCTGTGTGTACTTGCAGGTCTTTCCTTGGGCTTAGCCCCTGAGGAGGAATGATCAGAAAGATGTCATGGGTTCTGTTGAGGCTTTGCTGCCTCTGTTAACTTGCTTTCTAAAAACAAGTTCCTAGTAGGCAGCTGGGGAGTGGGGCTTCTCCCATCCTGCAGCTTTTCCAGCCCAGAGGACCTCCTGGACAATGTTTTGGTTCTCTGTGCATCTACAGCCTGCCAGCCTCACCCAGGAATGATTCACACATTCTGACCCTGACCTCAGTTTAGTTGACCACAGACCCCCAAGACCAGAGGGCTCAGATTACATAAAGCCAGTAGGGGGCTCAGGCTGGGGGCTGGGAAACCTTTTACCGTCTCCTGTGATTGTTTGAGTTAAAATGACTCTATTTTCATAGGGCTAAAATAGTGCTTGTAGTCCTGGAGCTGTTGCCGTCATTGCCATGGCGACACGGTTCTGGCAGAGTCCCCTCATCCTCCACTGGGTCTTAAGTAACCCCAGCCCTCAGGAAGGTGCAGTGGGGCCCAGTCTATTTGCAGAGGCCTCTAGACTGGTGCAGCACAGTAGCCCAGCTACCTTTGTGCCCATATGCTCTGACAATGCCCCTAACCTGTAACTCAGGCTTGGGTCCTGGTCTCAAGCAGGCCTAAGACAGGAGCCCCGCTCTGTGCTCAGCCAAGGTCCAGAGAAAGAAGTGAATATATGTGTGTTGTCTTGCTGTGGCCTGGAATATCTGCAGGGACCTTGAGCCTTTGCCCTGCTTTTGCAGTCATGTGATCCTGGAACAGGTCCAGTGCCTCTCAGGCCTTAGGCCTGGACCCTGGGAGCACATGACCAATAAACAAGTATAGAGCCTCCCAGGCATGTAGAATAAAGTCTTGATGCCACATCCTGGGGACATGCTGAGGCTTGGGTGGCGATACCTGGTGCAAAGGGAGTGTGCCCTGTGCAGGATACAGCCCTGGAGCACGGCCTGGGCCCTCTGCAGTTTGCCTGGTAAGTGTGTGGGAGCAGCCAAGATGGTTGTCTGTTATTTTACAGCTCTAGTATACTTTTATCTAGCTCCCCTTCTTTCTAGCCTCTTGACCCAACAACCCACAGCTTTTCTTATCTTTTCTGTCTTTGCTGACCTAGCATTACCCACATTCAAAATGTCCAGATACAACACACACACACACGCACACACATACATGCACACACATATACACACACACAAACACACACATACACAGACACACACACACAGAGGAAGATTATGTCTACACATTCAGGGACATGTGTACACTTGGTGTTATAAGGTCTAGTGTCCACAGGTTTTTATTTTCTGGACTGGTGGACTGACTCAGAGGGTAAAGACATTTACCATCAACCTCATCGCCATCCCTAGGTTCCACATGGTAAGAGAATAGATTCCTACAGGTTGTCCTCTGACCTCGTGTGCACTGTTACAGGTGTACACACTCCTCTACACACACAATAAATAATAGATAATATTAAAGGATGATGTAATTTAATTTAATTTGGAGAGCTGCAAGATACACAGGGTTCTTGTTTATTCTTTGACTGGAAACCCCTAAGTTAAGACTTCACATAGCCATGGTAAGTTTATTAGTATAAAACAACTGCCATACTATTAGGGACACATTTTATGTGGGTTTCTTAATTTTTGACCAATGTTTTTCTGTGTCAGATTCCGTGTTGCATTGGCCTGGTCTCCTTCCCCTCCTCCCCAGACACTTTCCCCCCTTAGCTGTCCTAGAGCTCACTTTGTAAACCAGGCTGACCTACAAGTTACAAACACAAAGATCAGCTTGCCTCTCTCTGTCTCCCAAATGCCAAGGTTAAAGGTGTTTGCCAACACATCCAGCTCTGACCTTTTTTTCCCAACAGGTATTGCTAGTCCTTTTCTAGGTGAGACACACTCAGTACTTGACCTTTTAGGTGTATCACACTGCATCCTGAGAGCTGGGATTTCAGGTGTGCACAACCATGCCTCGCTTCTGCAGTGCTGGGGTTTGAAGCCTGGCTTTCTACATTCTAGGTACTCCACGGACAGAGCTACATTCCCAGAAGAACAGTATTTATTTTTGGTTTCGATGTTAAGCATAAGGTCATAATTCTTTGCAATAATTTCTGGGAGAGTTTCAGTAGAGCAAATTTCCAGGTGACATAGCAAATAAAAGACAAAAATACCATTTAAGTCAAAAGAACAAAATTACTTTGCTTCTGTGGGTATTATTGAAAGTTGAACTTAGGACCTCATCATGTTCTTACAGAACTACATTTCTAGCCCCACGTTTTTAGTTTTTATTCTGAGTCAGAGTCTTATTAAGTTGTCCGGGTTGCCTTGAACCTTCAATAATTCCTTTATCAGGAACAGGTGGGAATTACGGGCTTTCAGCAAGAGGTCTGTTTTAGCAGTCCACAGATTAAAAAAAGAAAAAGAAAAAAAAAAAAAACAACACCCGAAAAACCAGGGATGATTAGCACAAGTAACTGTGTAGCAGAGGGAGGGATTGCCACTGGAAGAGCAGATGGCTGGATAGACAGAACTGAAGACTTAGGCAACATCTTATGGGCCTGGAAGGTGAGAAGCAGGATTGTGTGGAGATGCAGACCCAGAGCTCACGGATGGCGCTGGGGGGTAGCCAGCTAGAACTCAGATCTCGAGGGAGTAGGGCACAGCACCCCTACCTTCTAAGACAGCACCAGGATCGAGGTAAGGAACAAAGAGCCAGGCCCTCCCTCAGCTGCGTCCTTCCTATGCCCCCTTCTGGGAATGCTCGGTATTGCGCTTGCCTGTGGAGGACAGGAAGGACCAGGTCGACTGGAATTTCATCTCTATTCAACAGCAGTGTAGGCGAAAAGCAAGGTTCTGGCAAAAACTGGCTATGGACACCTAGAACTTCTGGTGTGTCCCCCAACCTTTTCACCTACTCCATATCCTCCTTTCTACTGCTTCCACAGCTTTGGCTTTCCCAGGATTCCCTGCTTCCCCGGGTCATAGGCCCCTTTGCGAGCCCATCACTTCCTTCCCCTGTAATATGTTGTTAGCTTCCCAAACCAGCCTCTTCCAGAACCTGGTCTTCCGAATGCAACAGAGTCACCACTTACTTGTTTATTTAGGTTGTGTGTGTGTGTGTGTGTGTGTGTGTGTGTGTGTGTGTGTGTGTGTGTTGTATCTCCCCTTCTCCCCTTTCCCCCCAGAGTTTCTCTGGATATCCCTGGCCTCTGCCTCCCAAATGCTGGGATTAAAAGTTTCATAACCCAGGGCTGGAGAGATGGCTCAGAGGTTAGGAGCACTGACTGCTCTTCCAGAGGTCCTGAGTTCAATTCCCAGCAACCACATGACAAATCACCACCATCTGTAGTAGCGGGATCCGATGCCCTCTTCTGGTGTGTCTGGAGACAGTAAGCTGCTTAACTCAATCTGGCCAGCCCTGGCATCTATTTATGTCTTTGTATGTGGTGTGTGCTGGTTAGTTTTCCGTCAGTTTGAGGAAGCCAGAGCCATTCTGAGAAGGAACCTCAACTGAGAAAACACCCCCCATTCAACTGGCCTGTAGGTGAGCCTGTGGAGCATTTTCTTGATCGGTGGTTGTTGTAGGTGCCCTTCCCACCTAAGGTGGTCTTGAGGTGTATCGGAAAGCAAACTGAGCAGGCTAAGAGGGCGGGCCAGTAAGCGGAGTACCTACACTGCTTCTGTTTCAGTTCCTTTCCTACGTTCCTGCCTTGGCTTACCTCGAAGGGCTGCCACTCTGGATATCTAAGCCAGATGAACTCCTTCCTCCCTCAGTTGCTTTCGGTCATGGCGTTTATCACAACAGGCAGGGAACCAAGCCCTATGTACTTAAGTGGGACTGAGACAGGGTTTCTCCCTGAATCCACTTGTAAGGCTGTGATCCTCCTGCCTCTTCCATTCAGGGTTGGCTTACAGGTACATGCCAGATGGACAGCTTGTTACATGCGTGCCACTGAGCCACATCTCCAGCTGCAAAGAACTGCCATCTCTATAGATCTGGGAAACACTGACAGCAGCGACCTGTCTCAACTGGCATCAGGTTGCAGGAGCGAAAGCCCCTGGCTTATGGCCGTACAACTTTTGGCACTTATAGGACATCAAGCAACGTCTGATGACTGACTGAATGAATTCAGTTGATATTGTCACTTCAGTTGGTTTATCTAAGTCCCATGATCCCTGACGGAGAGAGGAAACATCTGCTGTAGGGTGCCTCCCTCTCTCTGCTGTGGATGCCAAGCAAATGCTCACCCTTCCTGTAGCAGGTGGGTTCCTGCCAGAACCCACCGGGGTCAGCCTCACATCTGGAAAGGTGAACAATGTTTCCTCTCCCCCATGGGCTCTGAGAAAACCAGATAACAGAGATCCACAGGGAAGCCTGGACATTGTAGAGCCTCCTGGGGAGGTGGGAGGAGCCCGCACTTAACCCTCTGTGAGCCACTAGCCATGCCTTACCCTTCCCCACACCTGGAAGTATCTACCCTGTCCCTCTGTGCTGGCTTGTTTTATGTCAGCTTGACACAGCTATAGTCACTTGAGAGTCAATTGAGAAATGCCTCTATATAACGTCAGGCAGGCCTGAAGGGCATTTTCTTAACTGGTCATGTGGAAGGGCCTAGCCCCCTGTGGGTGGCACCACCCCTGGACAGGTGGTTCTGGGTACTATAAGCAGTCTGAGCAAGCCAGTAAGGCAGCCCTCCACCATGGCCCATCACTCCTGCCTCCAGGTTCCTTCTTTGTTTGAGTTCTCGCCCTGACTGCTCTCAATGATTAACTGTTATATGGAAGTGTAAGAGAAATAAACCTTCTCCTCCCTTTTGGTCAGTGTTTTATTACAGCAATATAAACCGAAGTAAGACACCATCCACCAGGTGATCCCAAGAGATCTGCGTGAAGCCAGGCATGTGGGTCCCCACCCACCCAGCTGGGCTTTGGGGAAGTGGCTTCATGGATGACCTCATCTTCTCAGAAACTGAATCTGTATAAACCCACTTTTAATTTTATCTTCATTTGGAAAACAGTCTGTGTTTGGGAGTATCCAGCATCTGTGGAAAACTGGGGAACCACAGAAACTTTAGGAGGTAGAAAGGATCTGCCTCCAGCGGCCCAGCCAGGTTCCTGTCTGCCGTCCCAACCGCCTCATGCTGGGGTCTGCCTTACCTCACAGGTTCCACAGGTCACCTCCAAACCCTACCCACCCAGGAGGAAGCTCTGGAAACCTGCCCTTCTACTTCACTGTGACTGGTCTGGTCTGGTCTGGTCTCCATGGAAGCTGGTGGGAACCCTGCCCTCCTCTTGGTGGACAGAGCCTGAGGTCCTGGAGCTCAAGTGGCCCCAGAAATCCCACTCATTACACTGGGTGCCTGGAGAGGCCATGGGAACACCTAGCCAGGTGGTGTTCGTTGGTGAACCGGGGAACAAATCCTGTTGTCTACTACCAGGCAACATCCCGACTAGGTTCCCAGGGGAAACCTGCAGGTCCTTTCACCCTGGAGCCTCACAGGTTGGGGGTTTTGATTTGGGAGTTTCTGCTGTGACCCTGCTCCCACAGGCCTGGAGGTTGCTTTGCATTGCAAATACTGGCCTCAGGAGAGAAAGGCCAAAAGGAAGGGTAGTTAGGGGTTGGGAGAAGCTCTTAGGACACTGGGTTCTAAGCATGGGCATACATTTTTTGCAACCTACTTTTGATAAGGGTTCAACCTCTTCTATAGCCCACCACCCAGCAGAGGTAGTGGAAGAGAAAAGTTATTAGGATGGGGGGAAGTGGACCTGTTCAGCAATAGTTCTTTGGGGGTGGGCTTGATCCTCTTTGGCAGCAGTTCAGTCCCATAGCAAAGACTCAGCAGCTGCAGACCAGTCCTCTAGGAAGGCAGACGCCAGGCATGAACCAGCAGCCATGCGTAGTTCAGTTCTGAAGAAACCACCAGGCTCGCCAACCAGCCTGAGGCGAGGCTGCAGAGGTGGCAATCTGCTATAGGAACCTACCTCATGAGCAGTTCTTGGACGGGTTTCTCTTAATGGTGGCGTTATCATACGCTGAGCTCAACAACACTATGTAGTGAACCAATACATATGTGTCCTTAGCAAAGAATAGTGAGGCCAAGCAAACCAAACCAATGCTCAGTGCTCATCTCCCACTGTCTGTGAGATCGTATTTATACTCCCTCACCAAGCATCCTGTCACATGTCTGCTATATCAAAACACTCTTTCCCCCATGCCTGCTTCAGGAAAAGTCTTTCATGTGTTTGCTTTAGCAAGACATCCTTTCACCTCTGCGCCCCAGCAAAACATTTGACATAACTTTCCAACTAAACTAGAAGTCTCCACTTCAGTTAACCTTAGAGCTCAATCCTCTGTTCTACTGGGAGGCTTCAGGACACTGCATGACATCTCTCCTAAGGCCCCTCGGGCTGTACATGGTCCAGGACTGGAACCTGAACTCATTGGCCTTCCCCACCCTTGTGGTTTTTCAAGACAGGGTTTCTCTGTGTAGCCCTGGCTGTCCTGGAACTCACTCCGTAGACCAGGCTGGCCTCAAACTCAGAAATCCGCCTGCCTCTGCCTCCCAAGGGCTAGGATTAAAGGCGTGCGCCACCACTGCCTGGCTGCAAAAGATGTTTAATCTTGGGTCCACCCTGAGAAGTTGGTACAGTACACACCCATTTTCCATGATGAACAACCAATAAACAGTTTGGAACCAAGGACTGTCTGACTCATTGAAAAAGGCCATGGGGAACATGGAGCAGGCCTTCACCTACAGAGCCACAGCCTAAGCCTCCTGTAGAAGACCTCTCTGTGCTTTCAGCTACAATCACAGCCAAGCTAAGGACCTTCACTGGTGAGCAAAGCCGGGGCTTCCCTCTCTACCTCTTTACCCTCCCCATGACCTGGGTTAGACTCCATCCTCAGCCGGCAGGTCCCCAACTCTGCTCTCAACTTCAGGGGAGTCTGAGTGTCCATGAGTTTGGGAGTGCCCAGTCCCGGCCTTTTCGCAGGCCTGTGGACCCCCAACATTCGTTCCTGACTCCTCTGCGTGGCACCCCATGGACGGATGACTAGGTGCCCAGGGGCCTGGGAACCCCAGCTTCAGCTTTCCCACATCTCAGATTGTGTTTCCCCCCACCCCTCAGAGGGGTGTTTCCAGGCTTCCGTGAAGCCTGGCACCTGCCCAGCGTGGGGCAGGCGCGATCAGCATTTTATCTCCCCAGACCACGCCCTGTAGCGGGGCAGAACTCAGACCCACACCAGCACCCCTCTCCACCAGAATGCCTAGCTCATCCAAGGCCTGCCTTATTCTTCCCAATATAACAGGAAGTACTGAAAGCTATACACTAAAGTGGGGTCAAGATGGCTACAGGGCTAGCTAGATGTAGGACGCTGCATGCAGAGCCGGTCAGGTGGCTAGCACAGCTTTCCTGGACCATGACTGCTGGGCAGGGCGGGGTGCAGGAGACTCAGTGTACTCCTACTCGGGTGCAAGACAGATGTTCATCATGTCTGTCTGGGCACCGTGTCACCTTCTGTCCAGTTGCCTTTTAGTATGGGGGTGGGGACAGACCGCTTACATGGACATGAGTGTGTTGGGCAGGCGTCAGAGAAGGTGCTGCTGAGAGCACAGGCAAAGGTCCCACCTCAGAGGATACAAGGTCATCCATGGGGTGGGTGACAGCAGAAAGGAACGAGGTCCCAGGTCCTATGAGCCTAACTGCTATGGTGAAAAACTGGCTTTTACCCAAGGGCCAGGGAAACAACCAAAGGCTTTTAATATATTTTTAATATATACATTTTAATTTATGTGTGTGAGTGTGTGTCCTGCATGTATGTATGCATACCATACATGTGTTGGTAACCACAGAGACCAGAAGAGGGCCTTGGATCTCCTGGAACTGGAATTTGAGTTAGGTGTGGGAGCTAGGAATAGAGAACCCTTCTGGAAGGTCAACCCCTACTCTTTACTGTTGGGCCATCTCTCCTGTTTCTAGCAGAGGCCTTTATACACTAGACTACAACCCCAGCAAGGGCTGACTTGTTTTTTTTTTTTTTTTTTTTTTTTGGTTTTTCGAGACAGGGTTTCTCTGTATAGCCCTGGCTGTCCTGGAACTCACTTTGTAGACCAGGCTGGCCTCGAACTCAGAAATCTGCCTGCCTCTGCCTCCCGAGTGCTGGGATTAAAGGCGTACACCACCACGCCCGGCTTGTTTTTTGTTTCTTAAGAACTTGGAGACTATGTCATGATCCCAGCACAGAGAAGGAGGCTAGGCCAATGAATGGGTCTTAGTGAACTCAAAGGGAGGATGCACTGTAGATTGTGAGAATAATGTTGAAACTGTGAGAATGCGTGGGGGTATGTGAGGTCTTGGGGGCACTCAGTGGAGGGCAGGGATGGCAGCGGTTGCCTTGGGGACAGTGATGCTGAGGCGGCTTTCAGGAACTTGCTGGTAGAAGGGCTGGGAAGACATGGGGGAGCATGAGGCTTGGTCAGGGCTTGGAGAGCATCTGCTTGAGAAGCCACTAATGTCTGAGGGTCTAGGTACCCAGATTGACAGGTCACGTGATTAGGGAACCCAGTGCTTGTTCTAGACTGGCCGGGGCCACATAGGGAGCCCTTGTCTCAAAACAAACAAACAAAAAAACCAAAACCCAATAAAAAGTAAAATGTAAAGGCTGTGACCAGAGGAAGGCGGACAGGTGGACATAGCTTTGGAGAACAGCGCCCTGGGTGAGTCTGTTGCTCTTAAGGGTTAAGCTGGACATGGTAGAGCATGTAGGGGGGAAAGGCAAGCAGTCTGAGTTTGAGGCTAGCCTTGACTACAGAGTGAGTTCCAGGACGGGACAGCCTGGGATACACAGGTACATAGCTACACAGAGACAAACAGACAGATAAACAGACAGAAAAGTAAGTAAAAGTCCAAGCAGCACAGCCTAACCACTTGGAAGACTGAGGCAGGAGGATTAAGGGTTCACCAGCTACCTTGCAAAGGACCTGCTACATGCCCACATGGCATCTCACAACTGGCTCCAGTTCCAGGGTGAGCCCAGAGCTCTTCTAACCTCTTCAGGGCACTACACCCAAGAGGTGTGCAAATACACAGGAATACTGGCAAAACAACAGTCATATACCTAAAATAAAAATAAACCTTTCGTCCAATCCCCAACACTAAAATAAACAAAAATATGTCTGTGAACTCAGTGTTCCACACATCTGGAATCTCAGCACTTGGGAGCCTGGGTGAGTGAGGACAAGGAATGTTAATAGCCATGACAGAAGTTACAGAGGTGCAAAGAAACCAGGTTTGAGTTAAAAAATTATCGAGACGTTACTGGGGATTACCGGGCTGGCCTATGGCTCCAGGTCCTCCTCTAATATTGGGATTATAGGCACGCCATCATTTTTTAAAAATTATTTTTAAGATTAAAGTGTTTAAAAGCCACTTGAAGCCTGCGTGGGGTGGGGGTGGGGTGGTGTATGCCTTTAATCCCAGCACTTGGGAGCGGGAAGAAGGTGGATCTCTGAGGTCAAGGCCAGCCTGGTCTACAGAGTGAGCTCCAGGGCAGTCTGAGCTACGGAGAAAGCCAGTCTCGAAAAACAAAACAAACAAACAAAAAGGCATCTGAAGATGACCAGGTGGCTGTCAACAGGTGTCTTCTAGGGAGAACGCGAGATCCAAGATCAGGGCCGCTGCGTCTTTTCAGCCCACCAGCGTCACCTCAGTGCCTGGCACCAAGAAGAACCAGGCACGCGTGTGGAATGTAAAGCGAAGGGCTAAGAAGACCTTACGATTTTCCAGATCTGTTCGGCGGAGAAGCTAATTGGAGCAGAGGCGGCGAATATAGACAGGCCCTCCTGGCCGGCGATGCGGGATGCCCCTGAAGTTGGGAGGGCTGGGACCCGAGGGCCAGACCAGCTCGCGCTTTGAGGAGTTGCTCAGCTCCTCGCAGCCTCGGGGACGCCGTGGACAGCTGGAGTTCGTACGCCGAAGGTCTGAAAACATCGGACAACAAGTTTGCCTGGCTTTCAGCACAACATCCCCAACAGACTCAGAAGCACGGGGCGGAGTGGCCTGGCTGTCCCTGGGCTATTCGGGTCGCCGCCCGTTGCCGGGCAAAGCCACGACGTGCGCGCTCCCATTGGCCCAGGGCCGCGCCCGACAGGTAGTTCGTCCTGCACTCTGGTTATTGGGCCGCGGCCGCGAGGCCCCCCGAGGATTGGCCCAGGTGGCGGCCCCGAGGAGCCCTCATTGGCCACAGGTGCCTCCCGCCTCGTGGATTGGCCGTCTCGATGGCCAGGTTCCGCCCCCATCCAGTGCGCCCCCAGCTCCGCGCACCGCCCAAGTTCCGCGGAGTTGGCGAGACGGGTGCCGTCTGTCCCGTGAAGCGCGCTCCCTTCCGCGCGCTCCCTTCCGCGTTCCGCCGTCTGCCCCGCCTGGCAACCCGGCCCTTCTCCGGGGCCGCTAGCCATGGCCGGAGCGCCCTGGAAGCAGCGCTGACGGCGGCCGGCTGAGTGCGCCATGCCCAGCAGGACGGACCCCAAGATGGACCGGAGTGGCGACCGTGTCCGTCTGAAGGCGCACTACGGCGGGTGAGCGCGCAGCGCCGGACAGCGGGCAAAGCGGGTTGCGCGGCGGTGGAACTTCGGGGCTGTCGGGGTGCTGCGCGCGAGGGAGGCAGGGAGGCGACGGCGAGGCGCCCGGGGAGCTGCGGTGGCGCCCTTCAATGTGGCCCGAGGGAAACCTCGAGGGCGGGGCGCGCTCAGCGTAGCTAGTTCTCTCTGGGCGCACACAGCAGGCAGGTGTTGTTGCACTCCTAGCCTTGGTCTCAGTCAGGGACATTAAGGACAAACTTGCATGGTCTAAAAGTTTTCATCAGATTGTGAAAACTTTTGGTGCATTAAAAAAAAAAAACAAAAACCCAACACACCTAAGGTTATCCAAATTGGCCGCTGTTTAAGTGTAAGGAAAACCTTTGACCCAGGTATAGGCACACACAAGAATGCTTGAAGTTGTGGGAACATAAGAGCACGTTTTTTGCAGCTTTGGTTTGGGGGACAGAGCTTTTTGAAGCTCTCCAGAAAGAATAGTCTTGCCCTGTTTTTTAGGACAGGGATGATGGACTTTCCCGTCACATTCCTGGAGGTGGTTTTGGGGGCTGGCCTCGGCCCTTAGCCCTGGATTCCGCCTTGTCTAACGGGAGGGAGAGGGTGGAGTGGGGAGGGGGCCCGAATAGGGGCATGAGCACTTGACAGTGGTTAGCATGGTTGTCCAGGAGCATTGAGTGATGAGAGTGGTAGTGTTGGTTTTCTGGTGGCTGGTTCACCCAGGCTGGGCTGGAGAATCCCATAATCTTGCTCCCGATTGTGTAGACAGAAGAGGGTAGAGGCCTAAGGCTTTGACAGCTTCTTCCTTAGGTGCTGTGTGTCCTGGACCCAGCCTGGGTACTCCCAGGTCAAGGGTCAAGGGTCGCTGCTCTTGGGAAGGAGAAAGGGAGTGGAGTGGAATGCTGGTCCTGTGGCTGAACTGGGCTCTCAGCATTCCTAGGAGTTTTACAGAGTGGCCGGTCCAGAGACAAGTGACTGGTCCTTTGGAGGTGGTTCCTTGCCTGGGTAGAAGGCTTTCTTTTCAGCCTCAGGGACCCTCTCACTATGGCCAATGTCTGGTAGTCCTGGATTAGGAGGAGGGTTTCTGGTAGAGCCAGAGAAAGGAAGATTTTGGGGTGGTGGAGGCAGCCAGCCTCACCCACAGATGTCAGGTCTGCAGCCCTGACTCTGGCCTGGAGTGCCCTGCCAAAAGGAAACGCTTAGCTGTGTCCTCTGGCTTGCAGATTCTGTAGTGAGCCTGTTAAAGCTGAGAGACTGTCTCATCTGCCTGGAACCCCCTAGCTAAAGCTGAGGCCCTCAGGGGAGGGATCCACCCCCCCTTAGGGCAGGTTCAGCCCACACCTTAGGGTCATGGCTCACCTTGGACAGTTCCCCCAGTCCTGGATTTGTCAGTCTTGCCTACTCCTCCCTCCCTTTTTCCCCTGGGGAGCACTTTGGTTACTGGCTGTGTAATTCAACCTGTTGACTCCAGTTTCCTCAACTGACAAAAGCTGCGGCACCCCCTTCCCCTTCCTTCCCTACATCCCCTCTCCCTTTCTCCACCCCTTCCTGCACTCTCGCATTTCTCCCCACTTCTCCACACCCCTGCACCCCTTCTGTACCCCCCTCTCCTTTCATCTCCCCCTGGAGGAATCCCCTCCACAGCCTTCCTCCCCATGTACTCTGAAATCTGCCAACTGGGTGCCTCTCCAGAGCTTGAGCCCCGGGCAGTGATCGGAGAAATGCTAAAATACTCTGTCCAGGAAGGCAGTGTCTTGGAGGCTCAGGGTTAGACACTGCCTTAACGGAGGTGACAAAAGTTGAGAGTCAAAGATACAGCCCTGTCTTTAGACAGTGGTGGCCATTTCCCTTCTGGTTGTTCCTCTGATCCTTTGAGGCTTGAGAGGAGTGCTGCCACCAGTGGTCACCTATATTTGAGGAGTCAGGCCACTCTGTTCTCAGGGGATTACAGGAGAGCTTGACAGACATTCAAAGCTGAGGTGCCTGCTTTTCTGAAACTTCCGACAGCGCAGAGGGTGGGTCTTCCCTCCTGTTGAGGCTCTTGTTACAAACTTTCAAGTTGGAGGACCTGCTGTGGTCCTTGAGGATGCAAGAGTCAGTCAGGGATGTGTGGTCCATCCAGGCTGGTCTGACTTCGGTGAGGCAGGGTTGCTTAGAGCTGTGGTATGAGGAGAGCTCTCCAAAGACTGCTTGGCTGAGGGGACATGTGACCAGGGTGCACCTCCTAAGGTCTACTTGTCTTCTGGGCACTAGAGGCTGTAAGTGGAGGATGGTGTCTAGGGGTTCAGAAAGAGGTCCAAGGAAGGGATGTCAGACCCGGTTTCCAGAGTTCCCAGTTGGAAGTCTGGCCAATGCGGAGTATTCTGGGCAGCCTGGACACTATGCCAGGGTGACCCCAGTTGACAGGGGCCTGGGGATTGGGGCTTGGTCTGTGGAGTCCCTGCTTTGGACATCTCTGTGCCTCAGTTGTTATCTGCCATGCTTCTATGGGAATAGGAGCAGGATCTGTTTCTGTCACAAGTGGGATGGGGCTGGGGCTGGGGCCGGGGCGGGGGCTGGGGCAGGTTCTGGCTGGCTGGACTTGGTAGAAAAAGGGGGCAGCTGGGGACGTCTATCCGTGACTCTAGGTGAGATCCATGGGCCAGCAGGTTCCAGAAGGGCTGGCTGGTGTGTTGAGGGTTGGGTAGGTGCTGGATCCTTTTGCTCTGAATTTTGTCAGTAGACAGTGTCTTTGTTTATAGACACTTGTGTGACCCAGTTTAGATAGCCCAGTGGGGAAGCCAGGGGATCAACAGGAACCTCAGCCAGTATTTCTGTTTCAGAGATTTTCAGATTTCCTTCCTTAAGCCCTTTTTTTCCCCCATGAATGTCAGACACGAGTTGATTTTCACTGAAGCTTCGGTGAGGGTGTGGTTCCTGCTTGGCTTCCATGGGAACAGGTTGCCGCTGCCCTTCCCTATAAGGAATACAGGGGAGCAACATTCCCATTTCTCATTTTCCTCCTCCAGAGCATGTCTCTGAGCCATCTCCTACTACAGAGGTTTAAGTCCCATCCGGGAATGAAAAGATAAGGGGCAGTGGCATTCTGAGATTTGATTTCCCAAGAAATAGGCCTTTCAGAACTGTTGCTGCTGCACTACGGAAGAGGTGGGTCAGGTCCTACCAGGATGCCCAAGAACTGCTTTGATTAATTAATTGTTCGTTTCTCTGGGTAACATGCTCTGGTTTTCACCTTTTGGGAAAAGGCTTGACTTTGGCGTTTTACCTTTAAAACCTTAAATGAAGGTAATGGATTCCTGCCTGGGGTTCTCCTTTGGTGCCTAGTAGGTGCGGTTGCTTGACCTCCACTAGGGGGCGCCTTCTGTCACCTTGACGGGTCTCTGGTGTCATGGGGTCATTTTTAAAAACTGGTCAGTGGTTCTATTGTGTTGGGGGAGGGCTTTCATTGTCTTGGGGAGGAGATTTTCATCTCATTTATCTAATTGGCAACTTGGTTAAGCCGTGTTTGGTCACATTCAGATACGATCCTGGTGACAGATATCTCTGTCCTCTCTGTCCCAGGGACATCCTGATTACCAGCGTGGATGCCATGACAACGTTCAAGGACCTCTGTGAGGAAGTGCGAGACATGTGTGGCCTGCACCAGCAGCACCCACTCACCCTCAAGTGGGTGGACAGTGAAGGTAGCCTCGGTCTTGGGATGGTCGGTCTGAGCTCCACTGGGCTTTGGCTAGGCAGCTTCCCCCACAAGTTGTACGGCTGAACTTGTTAGAACCAACTCTTCCTCAGTAGGGGCTGCTGCAAATGGGCAAACAGGGACAGTACGGACCGGGCAGCACTAAAAGAGGGGTGTTCCTGCTACACGGGGACCTCTGGTCTCAGCTGAGGGGATGAAGCTTGCGGCATCTCCTGGCTCCCACTTGACTCCTTACCTGACTTTCCTGTATCCTGGGGTTTAAGAAGAACTAGCTCCCTAGAAAAACCGGGAGGTTAAATCTATTCCCGAGGCATTTGCTCCCTGCCTTTTGATTTATCTCCTCACTCCTTTTTTTTTTTTTTTTTTTTTTTTTTTTTTTTTTTTTTTGA
>NC_034595.1:106246511-106250145 GCF_900095145.1 Mus pahari | reverse complement strand
GAAGTATCCACCCAGTGGTCATCCTTCTTGGTTTTCTTCTGTTTTGCATAATGTATCTTGGGTATTCTAAGTTTCTGGGCTAATATCCGCTTATCAGTGTCCTCACTCCTTTCTTATCTCTCTCCCTTTCTATTTCCTTTTCTCCCTCCTTCTTCTCCCTCCTGTCTCTTTCTCCTCTTCCCTTTCTCCTTCCTTCTTCTCTCTTCTCTCATTCCTTTCTGTTCCCCCCTTCCCTCTCTTTCTCTCCCACATCCAGACCCATCAGAAACTGGGATGGGGTGGGGGGATAGTCTGACTACAGCCGTCAGTCAGAGACACCGGAGCAGGCAGAGCTCATAGCACATGGCTTCTCCTGTTTCAGCAGGACTTTTGGCACATGGGGCTGGGTTTGTGCAGCTTTGTGTCCATCAAGGCTAGGGAAACCTCTTCCTTAGCCTTGGCCACCTCGGAGGAGGTTCTAGGTCTTACTTGCTGCCTCTCAAGCTCTAAGAACTCCCGAGGCTGTGAGTGAACCTGATTTCCTTCCAGGCTCGACAGGTTCTTACAAGGCAGGTCCCATGAGGGAAAATCTGTTCTGGAATCTACTGTGCCGACCATGAACGATGAGACTTTGCCCACCCAGACGTCTGTCTGTACCGCTGAGTGAGCACTGGTACTGAGTAGCTCAGACCTCTTCACCTTCTGTGACCTCATTGCTACCTCTTGCCTCCGCCCCCTAGGTGACCCTTGTACTGTGTCCTCACAGATGGAGCTGGAGGAGGCCTTCCGCCTGGCCTGTCAGGGCAGGGACGAAGTGCTCATCATCCACGGTGAGTGAGCGATCTGGGGCAGGCTTCTCATTTGTCCACTTGGTCCGTGGAGAGAAAAGCCCTGCCTTATTTATTTGGCTTGCACATCCTGATCACAGCCCATCACTGAGGGAAGCCAAGGCAGGAACTCAAGCAGGGCAGGAACCTGGAGGCAAGAGCTGAAACAGAGATACCTGCCCAGGGGTGGCACCGCCCACAGTGGACTGGGTCTTCCTACATCAGTCACTGATCTAGACAGTGTCCCACAGACTTGCATAAGGGCCAGTCTGAAGGGGGCATTTTCTCAGTTGACGTTCCCCTTTCTCAGACAACCCTGGCTTGTGTAGAGTGTACCAAACAAGAACTGAAGGACTCTCCTCAACTATGGGGATCTTCTAATGACTGGAAGCCACATGGAGGCTGGCAGTATAAAATCTAATAATGCTCTTATGTGCTTGTAAAAGTAAATTTATGGGACCAAAGAGACGGCTCAGCGGTTAAGAACCCTTGTTCTTGTATAGGACCTGAGATCTGCTTTGAGCACCCATGTGTTGGCTAACACACGGCTGTCTGTAACCACAGTCCCTGAGGGATCCAATGCCTCTTCTGAACCCTGCAGCCTCCCTCATGCATGTGGTGGACATTTATACATTGAATCAGAGACATACACACACATACACATAAAAATAAAGTTTTAAGAGTAAATTTGCTTAATTAGAAAAGTGTTGTTCTACTTATTTATTGTATGCATGCACATGTGTGCACGTGTGTCCATGCGTGTAAACGCGTGCCACGATCCATCAGGCTTGATGGTAAGTGTCTTTACACACTGACCTCGTGGCACAGGCTTGCAATCCTGTTCCTTGAGAAGTGGTAATAGGAAGATTGAGAAACTTCTAGAAAAACTTATGCTATAGACTCAGTGAAAGCCAGCCCAGACGGGCGGGGCTGTGGATCCTATAATTCAGTGGAAGAGCGCCTACCTGGCATTCTCAAGGCCCTGGGGTTAATTTTTAGTGCTGCTTTTTAAAATTCAGTTTTCAAGATAATGTCTGTCCTTTCTTATTTCTGAGTTACGATACTAATGAGAGCTGTTAGCTTCCCTTTGATAGCTCTGCTTTTTTTCTTTTTCTTTTTTAAATTATTTATTTACATTCTAAACATTTCCCCCCATTCCCAGCACCCCCTCCCAGAGTTCTTCACACACACACACACACACACACACACACACACACACACGCACGCACACACTATAGCTCTGCTTTTCCCTGGAACCTAACATGGGGTTTGACATGGAGAAATGGTTGGGCTTTGGGTTTCTTCTGAGGAATGTCTTCCAGGGTCCTCAGCTGGGTGGTGGTAGCACAGGTCTTTAAAATCCCAGAACTCTGGAGCCAGAGGCAGGCGAATCTCCGAGTTTGAGGCCAGACCGGGCTGTTACACAGAGAAACCCTGCCTCAAAGAAAGAGGGAAAAAAAGAACAGATCCTTGTGGGAACTGGGGGAACTTTGATCAGACCCAGGGCGGTTCTTCCTGAGGCACGGGGTTAATGACACACTGACCGCTGACCTTATCATTTCCTTTCTTTTTATCCAGTTTTCCCAAGCATCCCAGAACAGCCGGGCATGCCTTGTCCTGGAGAAGACAGTGAGTGTTCAATTAAAAACTTACTTGTCTTACCGTATGTATATGGGTGTTTTGCCTGCATGTGTGTCTGTGTATCACATGAGCACGTGGTGCCTGCAGAGGCCAGAAGATGGCGTCTGATCCCCTGAAACTGGAATTACAGTTACCAGCCGCCACATGGATGCTGGGAATTAAACCCAGGTACTCTGCATGAACAGCCGGTGCTCTTAACCACTGAGCCATCCTTCTAGCCTGGGTGCTCCAGTTTTAAATTTCCTCCTAACCTGAGCCGTGTGCTACAGGTAGAACTGCTGTACACTATGGCAGGGCAGTAACTGGGTGCTGTGTGTGAAATGGGGACCTTGGAACCCAGAGTCAATCATTCCGGTGAGGACTCTTAACCTCTATGTGAGCAGTGCCGAAACCTCAAGAGCCCTTTTCACCCTGCCCGGCTTCCGCACCGTTTCCATAGCTATGATGTGGCTGACTGGTGGGCACTTGGGGAGGTGAGGGAAGGAGGCATGGTTGGCTTGGTTCTTAGGTGGCAGAGTAGAAGATCCACAGAGTGCCCTGATTTATCCCAGGAGGAAAATGCCCAGGCCAGGGCAGCTGGACACTACATCTGTGCATCTGTAGCACTATGCCTGCCCCAGTAGAGACCACCCCAGACCCGGCCTTCTTGCTCTCTTCCTGCCTTGTGCTGATCCGTTCAATGTCCCTCTGGGCCAGTTGGTAGGGGACAAGGAATGCAGGTCTCCAGAGTGGTGGCATCTGAGGGGAGTTTGTCTTTGTCTCTGATTGTGTCCTGGAGGCCATGCTTAAGTGTGAAGGGGTGGCAAGGCTCCTGGGGGTGACAACTTTTGGCTTACCTGGTTAGTGAAGGAGAAGTACCTGAAGTTGTACAACCCAGTGTGATTAGAGGCAGGTGGTTGGCCCATCTGTTTTGTCTCCAGTGGGATGAGGAACCAGCCCGTGGTCATAGGGTAGGAAGGCCAAGGGAGAATATCAATTTGGTGTGTTTGTGCCCATATGGGGGTGTTCCATGAAGAACTGTGTGGTGTGGAACCTGATGTTTCCTCTGGGGTGCCCATGTCCCATGGAGGGGCAGGCCTCTGTCTTTTTGTTTGTTTGTTTGTTTGTTTTGAGACAGGGTTTCTCCATGTAGCCCTGGCTATCTTGGAACTCACTTTGTAGACAAGGCTGGCCTCGAACTCAGAAAT
>NC_034595.1:106239480-106245871 GCF_900095145.1 Mus pahari | reverse complement strand
CATACACATGCTCACACACCTCATACATATATGCACATATATACACGTGCTCGCACACCTCATACATATATGCACATATATACACATGCTCACACACCTCATACATATATGCACATACATACACATGCTCACACACCTCATACATATATGCACAAACATACACATGCTCACACACCTCATACATATATGCACATATATACACATGCTCGCACACCTCATACATATATGCACATACATACACATGCTCACATACCTCATACATATATGCACATATATACACATGCTCACACAGTAATAATAAAGTTTAAAAAAAGAACAATGTATGGCATTTGAAGAGGGAATATGAGGTCATCCTCTGTCTCACTTCTTATTTTCACTTCAATGTTCAGCACCCTAGCTTGGTAGCCCACCCCCACCTCCCCACCCCACCTGCTTCCTGTCTTGGTGGTGTCTGTCTGCCACCAGGATGGTTTTTTGGCTGTGGTGACAAGATTGCGTTCATACCTTCCACCATGTATTATTGGGAGAGTCTCCAGGAAGCTCCTGTGATCACAGGGCAAGAGGCTCAAGGTGTTTGTGGTCTGCCTCAGCCCTGCCCCAGGGGTACAAGCCTGTTAGCTTCCTGTTTGTGTGTGCATGCTGTAGGGAGGGTGCCTTGAGTTGGTGGGGTTGTTGCCCTACTGTATGGTCGTTAGGTATCAAAGAGCCTGGGGTTTCTATTGAAGAGTAGAAGTTGGGTGTGACAGGGTGGGTCCTTACTGCCCTGTGGGCATGCAGAGACTGAGGCTGAGCCTTAAGGCTAAGCTGCTCACCTGAGTAGGCCCTTGAGAAGATTGCTGGTGTGGCTCAGTCTCAGACACTCAATTTCGTCCCAGCCTTTGCTGAGATCAGAAACTGAGCACCACAGATCTGTAGGTAATTGACAGGCCAGGATCTCGCTTATGGACCACCCTGCCCTGGCTGGTTGTTACAGTAGGATATAGAAAGGCTGCTATTCCTCTGGGGTGTGGAGTGTGTGCCCTAGCACAGGGTCCCTCAGGATTTGCATATTGGTATTCTATTACACTTCCCACTTGATCCTTGTACCCGTCTCTGACACAGGAATCTCCTGTTCTGGTTGTCCAGGGGAACTGTGTAACTTTGCTGCCTGCAAGGTTGTGTTTATAGTTTTGCTGAGGGTTAGTCTGGTGGGATGTAAATGACAAGGGTGAATGTCCTTGAGCTTTCCTAGGACAGTGTGAGGTGGAGGGATGGATACATGAGTGGACCATAGAAAGAGGTGGATACAATTTTGCAAACTTTGCAGGGCCTGGTTGACTTGGAGCATGCCACATTGTATCTCAGCAGATCACCACCTTTCAACCCCCTGAACTCCTGGGGCTAGTCAATCTCTAATCTGCTTCTAAACTAACTCTCTTAATTGTAAAGTGCTTAGTTAACATTTACTACTTGGAAGCAAGCAGCATTAGAACTGTACCCACTGCTCAGCTGCCACCATCTCTACCCCATACCACACTTCAGCGGTCACCCAGTGCCATAGTGTGGCATCCCCCCCTCCAACCCCTTTCCCCTTCATTCTGTCTGGGTGTGTCTTACTTAGGGTTTTACTGCTGTGAACAGACACCATGACCAATGCAAGTCTTATAAAGGATAACATAATTGGTGCTGCCTTACAAGTTCAAAGGTTCAGCTCATTATCATCAAGGTATGAACATGGCAATATCCAGGCAGACATGGTGCAGGAGGAGCTGAGAGTCCTACATCTTCATCTCAAGGCTGCTAGCAGAATACTCACCTGCAGGTAGCTAGGACTAGGGTATTAAAGCCCACACCCACAGTAACACACCTACTCCAACAAGGCCACACCTCCTAATAGTGCCACTCCCTGGCCTAAGCATATACAAACCATCTCGAGGTGGTTTGTCTGTTCGGGACATTCCCTTTGAAGAGACTTACATGTTTCCTGTTCTTATGATCAGCTTGTTTTTGTCAGTGTCACCCTGAGGTTCTTCAGTGTTATAACTCACCAGCACTTCACTCCTTTTCTCTTTTGTTTTGGGTTTCTCTGTGTGGCCCTGGCTGTCCTGGAACTCACTCTTTATACCAGGCTGACCTCAAACTCAGAGATCTGCCTACTTCTGCCTGCCGAGTGCTGTGATAAAAAGTATGTACCACCACTGCCCGGCTCCTTTTGCTTTTTTAATTTTTAAATTTCTGGGAGAATACACATAATTAAGTTTTTATTTATGTAAGTACACTGTAGCTGTGTTCAGACATACCAGAAGAGGGCACCTATTACAGATGGTTGTGAGCCACCATGTAGTTGCTGGGAATTGAACTCAGGACCTTTGGAAGAGCAGTTAGTGCTCTTAACCACTGAGCCATCTGTCCGGCTCCATAATTAAGTTTTTAATCATTATTTTTTTTTCTTTTTCTTTTCTTTCCTGTCTTCCTCACCCCACCCCACCCCGCCCTACATGGAGATGGGGATTTCAATATTACCCAGGCTGCCCTTGAACTCTTGGATTCAAGCAGTGCTCCTGCCCCAGCGTATGGAGTAGCTAGGACTTCAGCATCCTTTGCCTGCCTGTGTTTGAACTGGTTTTGTTTTGTTTCAATGCTTTATTTATTTTTATTTTATGTGTATTGGTGTTTTGCGTGCTCTGTTTCTGTCAGAGGGAGTCAGACCCCTAGAACGGGACTTAGGGACAGGCGTGAGCTGCCATGTGGGTGCTGGGAGTTGAACTCGGGTCATCTGGAAGAACAGCCAAGGCTTTTACCTGTCAAGCCATCTCTCCAGCCCCTGAATTGTGCTGGTTTTGTCGGTGAGTGTTAGGGGCTGTTTGTGTACTCTGCACCTTAGTCTCTGCCCAGTAATGCCTTACAAATACTTTCTTTTCCTGTGTGTTGCCTGTTTTGTTGACACTCATAGTTTTGAAGTTTTCCTCAAAGTTGTTTTTTTTTCCCCTCTTTTGTTGCCTCCGCCTTTGATGTCACATCTGAAGGAGTGTACCATGATGCAATGCCTTTGCTTTCTTCTATAGATTTATAGTTTGAGCCTTAATTGTGTGTTTGCATGCATATGTCTGGTGCACCATTGGAATTACGACTCAGATCCACCTGCCTCTGCCTCCTGAGTGCATTACGTTTTTTATTATTTTTTTTTATTTTTACTGTTTTTCTGTGCTAGGGAACAAACCTAGGACCCAAAGACCGCTAGGCACATTCCCTACCACAGAACTTCACCCTCAGCTCCAGAACTAACATCTTAACAGTGTTGTTAAGTCTCCCAGTCTATGAACTGGAGAGTTTTAACTTACTTACATATTTTTAAAATTAACTTTAGCAGCGTTTTGCAGTTTTCCCTTTACAGGATTGATTTGGATTATTGTTTGTTTGTTTGTTGTTGTACTGGGAGTTGAACCCAGGCCCTTCCACAGCATGCTTGAACCACCAAGCAATGTCTTCATACAAGCAGTTTACCTCCTTGTTTAATTTTTTAAAAAATATTTATTTATTTATTTTATGTGTATGAGTACACTGTAATTGTCTTCAGACACACCAGAAGAGAGCATCAGATCTCATTACAGATGGTTGTGAGCTACCATGTGGCTGCTAGGATTTGAACTCAGGAGAGCTCTTAACAGCTCTAACAGCTGAGCCAGCTCTCCAGCCCCCTTGCTTAGTCCTTTTTTTTTGTTTTTGTTTTTGTTTTTGTTTTTGTTTTTGTTTTTTGGTTTTTTTGGTTTTTTTGGAGACAGGGTTTCTCTGTGTAGCCCTGGCTGTTCTGGAACTCACTCTGTAGACCAGGCTGGCCTCGAACTCAGAAAATCCACCTGCCTCTGCCTCCCAAATGCTGGGATTAAAGGCATGTGCCATCACTGCCCGGCTGGGAAGCATTTCTTCACTAGTGATTGATGTGGAAGGGCCTAGCCCACTGTGGACAGTTCCATCCCTGAACAGGTAGTCCTGGATTGTAGAAAGAGGCTGACTAAGCAGAGAGCAAGCCAACTTGTCGCAGTCCTCTGTGGTTCTATCTCCAGGTTCCTGCCTTAGTTTCCCTAGTTTACAGACAGTGACCTGTAAATGAAATAAGCCCTTCCTTCCCAAGTTGCTCTTTGGCAGCAGGAGAGATGTGTCAAGTGATGTGTGCTCACTTTGTTGCTTGCCACTTTACTGAAATTAGTTCAGGAATACTGTAGCAATACCGAAGTTATTAGTTCTAGCAACGTCGGTGGCAGTTCAAATATATAAAGTCATATCATCTGCAGGCAGCAGTAACTCTTGTTCCTTTCCAGTGTGGCAACATTGTGTCTGTCTTGTTTGACTGAATTTCAGTGTTGTTGAATTGAATTTTAACAAGCATCTGTCTGTCTTTGCCCTGGTCTTAGAGGAAAAGTGTACGGTGTTCTTGTTTTATTGTTCACTGTGTTAACTGGTTTTTTAACTTTTGGATTTTAGTTGATTCAGCTTCTCTTTCTTCCTAGGTGGTTGCTATTCTTATGAGAGATACTGGATTTTGTCAGTGGGCTGTTCTGTACCTATTGAGATGGTCATGTATTTTTTTTTTTAACTCCAGTTAATGTATATATTATACTGACCAGTTTTCTTTATTTTTTTTAAAAAGGTTTATTTATTTATTTATTATATGTAAGTACACTGTAGCTGTCTTCAGACACTCCAGAAGAGGAGTCAGATCTCCTTACGGATGGTTGTGAGCCACCATGTGGTTGCTGGGATTTGAACTCAGGACCTTCAAGAAGAGCAGTTGAGTGCTCTTACCCACTGAGCCATCTCACCAGCCCCCAGTTTTCTTTATTTTTATTCACATGGAGTTATAGGGACACGAGTGCGGGTACCTGGGGAAGCCAGAGAAGCCATCAGATCCCCTGGAGCTGTAGTTAAGAGAAGTTGTCAGCCACCTTATGTGAGTGTGGGTGGCTGGGAGCCAAACCTGGGTCCTCTAGAAATGCAGAAAGTTCTCTCAACCATTGAGCCATCTCTCCAGTGCTGAACTAACCAGTTTTCTACTTTGAATTTTCCTTGGATCCTGTGAATAAATTCCATTTGGTCATGATGTATAATATCTTTTAGTAGGTTGCTAAATTTGTTTATTAGTGTTTTATTGTTCTCTCTCTTTTTAATTTTTTTTTTAATATATGACTACACTGTAACTGTCTTCAGACACACCAGAAGAGGGCATCAGATCCCATTACAAATGGTTGTGAGCCACCATGTGGTTGCCAGGAATTGAACTCAGGACCTCTGGAAGAGCAGTCAGTGTTCTTAACCACTGAGCCATCTTGTCAGCCCTCTTTTTAATTTTTTAATGATCATTGATCCTGGTCATGATATTCAGGGCCCACCTGGATAATATAAGGATATCTATCATGGGCTTCTGACTTAGCCACATCTACAAATTAGATCATACCAGCAGGGGGTTTTTGTTTGTTTTGTTTGTTTTTGTGTTGTTAGTTGTTTTTTTTTGTTTTTTTTCAAGACAGGGTCTCTCTGTATAGGCTTTACTGTCATGGTACTCACTCTGTATACAGCCTGGCCTTGACTCACAGAGATCTGCCTGCCTCTGCCTCCCCAGTGCTGGAATTAAAGGCGTTTGTGCCACCACCATGCCAGCAAGTTTAAGGGAAAAGATGGAAGTACATCTCTGGGGACACACATCACTGTTCAAATGCCCTCAGTTAGTGGCTGCCTTAAGTTCCATTTGCCCTCTGCCCCTTGTAGGTCGGTGGGTCTGGTCTGACTTCTCCCTCCATCCCACTTTGTGGGTAGCCGTACACTGTTATGTTGGAGGCTGTGTGGGACTGGGGTGGCTGTAGGGCACCAGGTGGGGGTTGAGTTCCTGGGGGTTCTGAAGTGTATGGCATGTTCATGCAAGCCAGGAAATTCTTTCCTCTTGTCTCAGTCCACAGGCCTGTTCATTTCCTACTCCCACTGCCCTCCCAGTCTGCAGACCCAATGTGCTTGCTATCCCTGTTGTTCTTAAAGACAGTGTGAGCTTCCTGGAGCTGTCAAACAGTGTTCCAGGAAGATATGGGCAGAGGAGACTTTGGCAGGGACGTGGTCACCAGAGGAAGCTGAAGTGGTCATCTATTCAGAAAACAGTCTGAAGCACCTTAGTATATGATGTGTGTCACCTGAAGGTGCTGGGAACAGGCAGAGGGAGTGGCTCAGTAGGGGCACAGAGGCCTGATCTTCAAAAGGCCTCAGTGTTTGGAGAGAGGGGGAAAATGGAACATGACTACTGGCCCATTTTTTTTTTTTTTAATTAATTAATTCTATTCCTTTCTTTCTTTCTTTCTTTCTTTCTTTCTTTCTTTCTTTCTTTCTTTCTTTCTTTCTTTCTTTCTTTCTTTCTTTCTTTCTTTCTTTC